>NW_015539843.1:811382-835691 GCF_001515605.1 Sinocyclocheilus anshuiensis | reverse complement strand
ATATATATATATATATATATATATATATATATAAAGTATTTGTTATACTGTATCTCGTTGATTTACATTACAAGCTATCAGATTTTTATCTCACTTTTTTACTATATAAAATATCAGCAACTGCATTAAATGGCATATTTTTTTATTTTATTTAATAATTTTTTTCCCCTTCAGATTTTGTCTAAAGGTTCGATAAACTATTCCATTTCCTAAAAATGAGATTTTTCCAGACTATTATTTCAAATGTCAGGCTTTACAAGGTTAAGGAAATGGAACTGGTGGGAATACAAATCCCCAAAATCCCCTCACCTTTAGAACAGATGGGTCCATGCCAGGGAAGAGCGCCACTCTCTGAGGCTGAGACACGGAGGAAGTACGGGATTCGATTCCCTTGGCCTGCTCCTCAGAGTCTGAGTCTTCACCCTGCTTAGGAGAGTCTGTCTTCTCCTCTACAGACAGAGAGAAAGACTGGAATGAGTCCAGAGGACTAGATTTGACTGACTTTGCTACAGTACAAAGATAATTATGACCCAAAGAGGACCCACAACCTACTTAAACCCAACCTCATGGGATGAGATGTGCAGGTACGCATGTGTCTTGCTGCTAAGATGTAAGTACCTGTTGAGTCCTTGTAGCACCATTCATCATCTGCTCCGGTTCCCTCGGGTACTTGTGATAAGAGGGCGCTGTGACGGGCACCCCGAGAAGGCGGGGCTCTGCGAGTGCTCTTCTTGTTCAGACTGACCCTGGCACGTAGTGCACTGGAGTCTAACAGTGTTGTGGGGGTCTACAGACACAGACAGCAACATCTCAAACAAATGCCATGTACAGTTTTGTGTGTTTGCATTCAAATTAGAGTCTTTATAGGGATCGTTCTCCAAAAAAATGAAAACTGTGTAATTGTTTACTCAACTTCATGTCATTCCAAACCTGTATGACTATATTTTTTTCTATGAAAAACAAAAGATATTTTAAAGAATGTTGGTAACAAACCGTTTTAGTTCCCACTGACTTCCATTGTATTTTTTGTCCATATAATGGAATGGAACTGAAATGATTTGGTTAACAACATTCTTCCAAATATGTTCCTTTTATGTTGCACAGAAGAAAGTCAAACAGGTTTGAAATGACATGAGGCTGAGTAAGTGACGACAGAATTTCAGAATCTCTCAAGTGGGACCTGAGAGATTTCTGTCAACCCACTGTAAGTCCATTTCACCAAAACTTTGACACTTTAAAAAGTTTATTAAGACATTGTAAAAGTTGACAATGAAAACATGAATTAAGTGGTTTAATCCATGAATAAAAGTCTAAATTAAATCTGTTCATAATATAAATCATGTCTTTTCAGAAAATTTTATTTAAAGCACTCAATTCATATGGATTACTTTTACAATCTCTTTATGAACTTTTTGAAGCGGTAGTTTTGGTTTCATTGACTTTGACAGAAATCTCTTAAATTTCATTAAAAATATCTTCATTTTTGTTTTGAAGATGAATGAAAGTCTTAAGGGTTTGGAACAGCATGAGGGTGAGCACAATGACAATTTTAATTTTTAGGCCAACTATCCCTATGGTTTAGCAACGAAGACTGACCTCTGGGAATGGGAGCTCGGTCTGCTTTTGAGGAGATGTTGTCGAGCCATCTGGTGTGTCGATGAGAAGGGGCTGTTCAGCTGTGTGGGGTGGGGTGGGCTTCCGTGGAGATGGGGTGAGGTTGTCATCAGATGAAGGTGTAGCTGGAGTGAGGCTGAGGAGGAGGAAAGGGATATTTGAAAACACTCTGTATTTCATTTGTGCAGAAAACGTAAAATTCAAAAAACATGACTGTAAAAGTAGGTTGCTATGAGGTTCGAACTTAGCTTTTTACCACTCCAGTCTATGGCCAGTGAATTGGAAAAAAAAAATGAAGCAGCTTGATTTATGCATAAATAAATTAAATGTATAAATACTACAGTGTATGTATTCAATTAGCTACTAAGATTTCTTACTGATCATGAAACTCTATTTTCATTATTTTATTATTATTATGACTTTTTTGGCAGTATTTTTCCTAGCATATTTGTGATGGTATATTTTGTCACTTGCTACATCAGATGAACAAGAAGCAGCACAAAAACAGACACATTCTGTTTTTGTTCCTCATATTTGTTCCCTCATATTATGTGAGGAACATTTCTCCAAAGCAAAAGTAGTTTGAAGGGTTAGTAATTTTTAATCAAAACATCATAACAACCTTCCGCTAAAATGCCAGACTTTTCTCTAGCCACATATGCAGGAGTCCAATCATTTTGTTGGATTAAACTTGTAATACGATCCTTACAATAGACTACAAGCTCACATTCAGATCTTCCTCCATCCACTGACAAGCAATGAACAGAACCAAGTTCCCACCCTACATTTTTTTTCTTTTCCAATAATCCATTATACTCGGGTGTATGGCAAAATACGGAACAAAAGATCTGTCACTGATGGTTTGTAGCCCATTGATTTGAATTTAATTCACACACGTCATTTAGGCCTACATGAGTGTTGGTCAGACTCCCATTCATAATTTAATTTAAACCATGTATAATTTTGCAGTTCCTAATAAACTTACTGGTTATCTGTGAGTTACTGGGCGGCTACATCACCCTTTGTGACATCCCTGTTAATAGACATTGACAACACACATCTACCCATCCAAAGTTCCTTTTTAGAGCACAGATACAACCCAATGATCCACATATACCAGCTCTCATTTCATCTGAATCCCTCTTGCTTTAGTCACAGCCGTAACCAAACCTCTCCGACAAGCCCGGTCTGCTCTGTAACGAAGATGAACCTGCCTGTGTGTCTGTCCATGAGGTCGTTATAGCATTATAGCTCTGCTACAGATGACTCACTCAATAGATGCAATTGATCCTGGTGTTGATTTGCAAACAGTGACTGAGGATAGTTTTGTTCAGGTATAGTGTTTATGTTAGTTTGATGACATAAATGTTTATGATTTTACATGGTTTTTGGAAGGCGTATGTGTTCACCTGTCATCTGTGCGAAGTCCAGTCTCCCATGTGCCGTACTGACTGTCGGGCTCCTGCACCAGATTGTCTGTGTCTTTATTCTCCTCCTGTCCACTAACACATTGTTTTACAAGCTCCTGTAGATAAAAAGTAAGAAAAGAGGATGTTTTAAACTAAAAAGCTGACAAAATAATATGTTTTTTTTGAGGGAGTACCAGTGGCTGTCTGGACGAGACAGGAAATTACCAAAGGAAAAAAATAAAAAATAAAAACTTTTAACAACTTACTTAATATCCACGAAGACCTGTGTTCAAATCCTGACATAACACACTACCATTCAAAACTTTGAGTTTGGTAAGACTTTTTTAATGCTTGTTTTTGTAGAAAGTCTCTTATGTTAACCAAGGCTGCATTTTATTTAATAAAAAAATACAGTAAACAGTAATATTCTGAAATATTATTACAATTTAAAATAACTGTTTTCTATTTGTATGCATTTTAAAATGTAATTTATTCCTGTGACGGCAAAGCAGAATCATTTCAGCATCATTACTCCATTCTTCAGTGTCACATGATCCTTCAGAATTATTTCTAATATGGTGATTTGGTGCTTAATTTTTTTTTTATTTTTTTTTATTATAATCAATGTTGAAAATGGTTGAGCTGCTTAATATTTTTGTGGAAACCTTGAGTTTTTTTCCCTGATTTTTTGATGAATATAAACTTTGAAATAACAATTTATTTGATATATTTTCTTATGTAAAAGTCCTTACTGACACTTTTGAATAAAATTATATCGTTTCTTAAAAAAAATTTTTTAATGATAGTGTAATAAAATAAACTGTCCAATACTTTGTTTAATTTACAATAAATAAATAAATACAAATAAATAATAAGAGTTGAACTTGACAGTCAGTGATCACCACTGGTTTTACTGAATGGGCAAGATGCTTCTGATTGTGGAAAGGCCTGAATGAAAATAGAGAGCTAGTTTAATCATCCTACAGCACTGCAAACAACCACCAGGTGAAGCTAAATCTCACACTGAACAACCCAGCCACTCCCTTTGGGTGTGAAATCACAGAACCAAAGCTGGACATTAGCCAATCACTGAGTGAAGAGATGCAATCTGCCCAGCGGGGCATAAAACTCTTGTGTGTATCACAGAACAGAACAGCAGGACTATTAACCCTGATCACTATTCAACTACAAACCCATCATGTAACAGAAACCACTTTAAACTAACACCCTGGTGTCATAACTGGGCAGCTGCTGATATTTTCAGGGCTGTAACATAATACCAGGAAATTATTTGCAAAATACAAAAACTGAGTCACAAAAACTGTGTGACCATGAGAAAATGAATGACAGGAAACAGCACAGGAAGATACTGGTGAGACTGCCATGAAAGTACTGCGATGATAACCTCATAGAAATCTACTGGTTGAACTGGTGAGCGCATCCATTCAACCGTGCCTCTTTTAATGAGGAGACTACAGAGGGTACAGTGTATCTAACACACACACACACACAGACACATACACACAAACAGAGTCATCAGCTCTCTGATCACAAGCAGACCTGAGTGTGAGCACTGTGAGTATGTGACTGTCAGGGGTTTGTGCCAATCAGAACTGAACTGAAAATCCTTTTGAGAAGTTCAAATCAATTTCTGAATAGGAGTTGAGGCAGCAAGCAGGGTGAAGATGTTTCATTACAATAGAAAGATTTTAGGTTGTTCTTAATAGTAAATTTAACTCATTTTTACCTTTATATTATTACATATACCTGTTTTTTTATATAATTTATAAGCCATTATAATATTTATTAATATTTTGAATTACTTTTTACTTTTATATTTTCAGTTTTCATTTTAATTTTAATTTAAGTTTTAGTCATTTTGTTATGTTTTATGTGCATGTTTTTATTATTATTATTATTATTAGGGCCAAAGCACCGAAGGTGCGTAGGCACCTATTGTATCTGTGAGATTTCTTCTTCTTCTTCTGCTCTGGAAGTCTATGGAAGCCCATAGAACCACTTGTGGTAAGCGTCAACATTAACCATAGCAAGTTTGGAGTCTCTAACTCAACCCGTTTATGCTAATAACTTTTAACTGTAAATTTTTAGAAGCAAAATATTTTTTTCCTCTGATTCCTTGGCTCATGCTGAGTCAATTGGACACCAAAATTAAAATTTCTACAAGTCAAGTTTTTTTTTTGCAATTTTTAATAGTTAAAAAAAAAATAGTAATTCGAACTTGTCCTCGGCAGTTTGTCTGATTTTCACCCAAATTGGTTCAGATCATCTTCAGACCATGTTGGCAAAAAGTTATGGAATTCAAGTTGATTAGCCAAACTGTTCTCGAATAACGTGTAAATGAATTTGATGAAGAGCATACCAAAATGGACATGAGGCTATATCTCCGCAACACTTTAGCACACATGTGTCAATTACAAGGCCCACGGGCCAAACACGGCCCTCCACGACTTTTAATCAGGCCCGCCCATTTTATGTCAAGAGACACTCACGGTTTTCAAAGAGAGTATAATCTTCGAAGTAGAGACCTGCACTTTCGGGGGAATACTGCGAGACCCGCGGGACAAGATTTAATACTGGCGAGTGTGGGTGCAGGATGCGGGAGAATAAAATGATTCGCCGGACTCCCGCAAATGAAAAAATATCTAAACCAAAAATATCTAAAAACAAATAAATTGTTATTCATCTATTGCACAAAATAACAACTAATATAAAATTAAAATGATTAACAGGCGCAAGCATAGGCAGAGTTTCTATTTATAACACGTGTTTGCAGCATTGAGCAATGTAGGCCAATCAGAAGCATTTAAGTTAAAATCCACTCACCGCACAAAACGCCGGAATTCTTGTAAAATTCTTCTGAAATCTGCGTGCTCACGAATCCTCTCATTATAACACACAGTGTAGACATTATTCATTGTGCATATATTCATTGTGGTATAACAGCTTTGTAAGATCGCGATGAACTGAAATGTCAGTTTTTTAGTGATTATAAAAGGAGCACTCTTTGCTCACATTGTGCCATGCCAAACGCAGCAGCCTATGCTTGCTTTTCTGTTAAAAATAATAGTGGCTGTAAATGTTTATACTTTAATAACAAATATTTTATCGGGAGCGTTGAGATGTTGTGGCTTGGCGACACGGAACTTACTATTTCATGTTTCATGGATGTACAGAAAAAAATCTATACACAGTTGTGCTCAAAATTATTCATACCCTTGATAAATATGGACTGGATCTTCAAATGGGACTGGCTTCTATGGTCAGATGTAACTAAAAAATTTGCTTTTTAGCAGCAAACCCTCAAGATGGGTTTGGTGCACACAGGGATAAAAAAAGTACCCCATGTGTACAATGAAATATACTGCTGGATCTTTTATGCTGTGGGCCTATTTTTTTGCCAGAGATCCTGGATATGTTGTTCAGATAGATGGCATAATGGATTCTATAAAATACCAATGGAGTAAAATGCAATCTTTTACAAAACTCATTAAGACTCGACAAGTATCTTCGGCACCATGCCCTGAAGGTGCTCAAAAAGTTTAGGAGAAGCACCACCTTGTGGTCAAAAATTATAATGAAATTTGAAAAAAATGCTAATAGCTTTTCATTAGTTTTGCCTGTTGTCATGAGAGTGGTCTTGATAGATTCCTTGAGTCATGCCGAAAACGTCAATACCAATTATGCCTAGGGTTGTTACCGATATACCACTATGACAGTTTATCACGTTTGAACGTGCACGGTTATCATACTGTAAACATTTGCATATCTACGGTTTTAAAAAAATGAATGAAAAAAATCTCACCCGTGCATATGCAACTTATTTCCGCTCGGCTGCTTCACTCTGCATTCACTTGGCTGCTTACACGCACGTGCAGCGGAGAAAATGACAGAGACAGAGATAATATCTAATCTCCATCCCCGCCGAAAAAAAAGTTAATATCTGCAGTATGGGAATACTTCGGATATTTAAAAAAAAAAATGTACGCGGGGTTGTCCTTGAGGACGGATCCAATTTGCAAAAAATGTGGACACAAAGTGGCTGCAGAAGCAGGCAATACATCCAACATCTTCGCTCATATTCGCGGACACCATCCCTCCGTGCAGATAAAGGTGTCGCATTAATAACAAGTTATAAGTTGAGGCCGTATGATTTGCGTGATGCAGAGGGAAACCCGGTGCAGTCGTGAACATGGAATTTACAGTATAACGAGAATGTCACGTAAAACGCGCAATCGGATGGATGGATAAATCAAAAGTAGATATGATCAGGGTTTAATTAGAGTAAGTGGCGAATAGTAGATATAGCTGCTGTATAAAATGCATGTACTGACGGTATAAGGTTGCGCTGCTGAGGCGAGGCTCAAGCGGCCTTTCCAAGAGAAATTAAAACACACAACACAAAGAAGCTCAGCATGCTGAGGTAAAAATTCAAAATGGAAAGTTTTTATATTTAAAATACAGTTAGTTAGGCAACATCACACAACGTTTTCACCATTACGATTGTTTAATAGTTCTATAAACAGTTCAATAAGGACATACAATAATATTAGGTCACTTACATTTTAGGCGGAACACAGCGCACCTGCCGTTGGAACGAATCGTTTGAATGAACGACTCAATGACTCACTCATTAAATGCTCACTACTGGCACCTACTGGCGTTTTAATTTCGTTGAAAAGTATCATTTCCACCATCATTTCTTGTTTGTATATTCAAAAATATTTAAAAGAATCTCATAATGTTATTTAATGCAGTTGTATTTTTCAGTGTAAATGATTTGATTTGATAACGTATAGATAATCACATTATAATTGAATTTATAGATCAAATGTAAGAATCTGAAATGAAAGTATTAATGTGATTAGTGGGAAAATGCCCTCTATGGTAAAAAAAAATGCCCTTGGATAAAATATAGAAAACACGCAGAATGTGTAACGTTAATTAAATTACAGTTACTAAAGGATTACAAAGGGGGTTACATCTGATGTTTTTACACACACTAACACATACAGATTTAATTGATTTCTTTCATAAATTGCAGTGACTGCTCTAAAATATGAAACACCAATGTTTCAGGAGTTTAGAACAAGCTTATTCGATAACTCTTTTATTTCATATATGGGTTTATGTATAGCTATGCTTACTTTTTTAAAGATTAACAGTTTTTTTCCAAGGCATTGTTAGATTCCGTAAAAGTGAATTTTGCATCCAATGTCTACTTTAAAATTGAAATATAATCTTAATTCAAGTGAAGGATTTCGAAAGTGTGACAGTAATCAGTGTTGAGTACTACTGTAAGGTTTACCCTGCCTAGTTTAAATGTTTGAAAATGATAAACAGTTGAAAACATTAGAAATGTAGAAAAGTAATCAATAAGTAATCAAATGTAATCAGTTACATTACTTTAATAAAGTAATTGAAAAGTTACACTACTTATTACATTTTAAGTAGGGTAACTTGTAATCTGTAACCTATTACATTTCCAAAGTAACCTTCCCAACACTGTCTACTGCATACTGAAGTACGCATGACGCTAATGGTGTTTTCAGCGTCTACATAAACATGAACATCAAGCAGAGCTGCTCTGAGAGAAAACGTAAATAAACATTTCCTAGTTTTATTTGGGAAAAACCATTGTCAAATACACTCTGAAACTCAAAGGTCCGCTACAACCTGTCAAAATAAACGTTCGATTTAATTTGAAATTATGACAGAAATATATTATCATTGTACAATGTACTTCAAAGTTATAACAACAATAATAATATTCTTTATAATAACATTATTTATTTAAACATTGTTTTCAAGGAATATCATGTTTGTCCATGTTTTAACTTTGCCAAAAATAAAAGTAGTACATTTTCATTTGCTAACATTTTAAAACATTAATTAAAATGTTAAAGTGTGATATAGATATACATAAGGTCAAAGCTTCATTTTCTTTATTGTTTTTTAAATGTTTTTTTTTTCAGAAAGGAGACTTCAATACTTTCATTAAAATGGTTTCATGATTGTTGTAATAAAGGATTTGTTCACTCAAATAACTTGTTCTTGTTCTTTTAAGAGTCATTGTTACTGATAAGAATTATATATACCGTAATAACCGTGATATTTTCTGAGACGATTATCATACCGTGAAAATCTCATACCTTTACAACCCTTATTATGCCATAATCTGCCGCACTTCCTATCTGCCATTTTGGTTTTCTATGAAAACCTACTTTTTCGAACAACTCCTAGACCATTGGTCCAATTTTCATCAAAATTGACTTGGATCATCTTCAGACCATGCTGGCAAAAAGTTATGGATATCCGAACAGTGACCCTAAAACTGTAAACCGAACCGAACCGTGAGCAATCTGAACCGTTAAACCTCTAATATTCATATCAACTATGGTGGAAGAACACATAATTTCTCAGAATGATCTAATTTACTTTCCAAATGTAGCCAAACAAGATGAAACAGGTTTACACCTTGGACACCTTTAACAGAACAAGTGATCTGTTCTTGTTTGATTTTTTGTGGTGGTGGACTAATGAAGTTCCTCTGATGTGTGACTTTCTTTTAACTGCAGTAAATTCCTCCTCCTGCAATTCGAATTCAACATCCTGTGGGGCATGGCAAAGTCACTTTAAATTCAAATTAATTTATAACTGGAAAATGGAACTAAAAACGGAGCCAATTCTTAAACACACAGTCACCAAGGCAAAATTCAGAATTTAAGATGACAGGTATCGACCTGAGCATTAAGTCATTAGTAATAATGAGAGAGAGACTGTGTGTGTGTGTGTGTGTGTGCGTGTGTGTGTGTGTGTGACAGAATGAGAGGGAGAGTGTGTGTTGAGGCTGTTTGCATTAGAGAAAACAGCACAGGATGCCATTCATCAGCTCTGCCTTTCCTGTCAGGAAGAGTAACAGGCAACAGAGAGGAGTGAGAATCAGACTGGACAACATCAGAGCAGTGCTCCCACCTGATAAACTGTTCATCTCACACACACACACTTAGCTTTCTAAATGAGGACATGCATCAGCTGTTTTTTAAATAATGCTAATTATAAATATTCAGAACTCAAACCTTATAAATAAAAATGGAAGTGATTTTTAAATAAATAAATAAAAGTTTATTCCGTTTTATCAGTTTTGTGTACATCTCATTTGGATTATTTTATATTGGCAATGGGTCACTCTGGTCTGTAGTTCAGTACCAGCACTGGCTTCAGAAAAACCCATTTCGGTTGACCAATAGTCATAAACACATGCTGGGACAGACAAAGAAACATATCCGTATGCACAGCACAAAGACTAAAGAGTGTAATGAATCAGACAGCTCTATGAAACCAACTGCTGGAGTCAATAGAATATGAACCTCTAGTTTTACCAGGGTAACCTTAGTTGCCACCAAAATACCATAGTTACTACACCTATTGTTAATATAATAAAACTGTGCTATTTAAATACTAAGTCACCACTGTCATCGGTTAAAGATTAAATGCCAGAAAAATTGTATTCAATAAAAGTATAATTATACAACTATTTTGGTATTTTCACAGAAACTGGTATATTTTTGCAGAAGCACCATACTGGGGTAATCAAATGGTTGCTTCTACAAAAGTTAATGCCAGAAACAGTATATTTTGACAAAGCTTCTCTATAAAAATAAAAAAGTACATTCTGAATAACTAATCCAAATCCA
Organism: Sinocyclocheilus anshuiensis; assembly: GCF_001515605.1. Classification (NCBI taxonomy): domain Eukaryota; kingdom Metazoa; phylum Chordata; class Actinopteri; order Cypriniformes; family Cyprinidae; genus Sinocyclocheilus; species Sinocyclocheilus anshuiensis. The sequence continues at coordinate 824,953 of NW_015539843.1, read as the reverse complement.
AAACACAGGGTGGAATTACACTTTTTTTTACACTAATCACTTGACCAGAAAAGCCAAGAAGAATGTCTCAAACAGCTGGTGGCTGATTAACCTAAAGCTTTTAGCATGTATTGCAGTGCTGATTCATTAGCATCGGCTATGAACACAATGCATCAGCAAAATGTCTGTGTGAACTTTTTGCACATCTTTGCATATATCTGCCCTCAAAGACGATGAAATGTGTGTGTTTGGTTATAAATGCTTTCATTTTTGGCTGGCCAAACAATTTGGCTTTATTTAAGGCAGGTAAATCTTCCAAGTCTCATAAACAAAGCTCACTAACAACAACAATGCATTTCCAACGAAGACACACCTATGAACGGTCTGCTCACCTTGGAAAGCGACTGATATTCTGTGCTTGCCGACCACAGATAAATTAACACACACACACACACACACACACTGAGAGGGAGTGGTACACTCAGGACAAACATTAGTTGTAAGGGCCACTCTGACAATATAAGGGTGTAGGTCTAGATAGAACAATATCTTATTTTAAAGGGCAAAGCCCTGGATAAGAACACTCTTATCTCAACCTTTCAGTGTGAAAATAACAAATACACAGCAGCAGAGAGAGAGAGCGAGAACTTGAAAACCTCTCTCCATCTCACTACATGAACATGAAGAGTGCGTCAGGGGAAGCAAAGAAACAATGAACGGATGGAAAGAAAAGATGAGAGGTAGAAAGAAAAGGGTAGCCTTCACTTTTCCACCAACACGCTGATGTTTGGCCTTTCATAGAGATGCATTAGTGTTTCTATTTACACTTGTGGGAGTCTTATCTCCAAAACCGAATCTCCTCTTTGTGTCTCTTCATAATCAACGCAAGCAATTATTAAGCCTTTCTTAATTTCCCATAGTGCATGTACTGTACATGTTTCTTGGTGTGTGTGTGCACGCTAAGAGACTCATTTTCATCTCCTGGCATTCTCACAAAACATTCCCACCAAAGGTGTGGCTACATTTACCCGAGGGAACATCAAACATTAACAGCTGATATTGTGAAAGAGCAGTGTAAGATGCTTGACAGACTGAATTTACATATATTAAATTCAACTGCAGCAGGACAAGGCCCTCTGGCACTTGAGAATGAATGGCTGTTATTTAAAAAGATGACAAATTATCCAAACAATATACACTATCAAAAGTACAAACATTTGGGGTCTACAAGACTTTTAAATCTTTTTTTCAAAAAAGGTCTCTTATGCACATTCAGCCTGCCTTTATTTAATCAAAAGTACAGTAAAAATAGTAAGACTGTGAAATATTCAGTGGTGGAAAGAGTACTGAAAAAATATACTCAAGTAAAAGTACCATTACCTTCCAAAAAATGTAGTGTGAGTAGAGAACACACACACACACACACACACACACACACACACGCATGTCTCTTTGCTGAGCCGCGGCGGTCTCGGTGAAATCAGCAGCATCCACAACTGAACGGAACAAAAATGTTGAACTTGAAAATTGTTTATGCGCAAGTGCACTTTGGCACAGATGCAGTATATTAATGCCACGGGTCATCAATAAGGTGCAGATTGGTCCTCAATTTGTGTTTCCAACACACTTTTTCACAGCGTGCATCACACGCTCAAACTAATCAAAAGTCAACAAGTTCAACAAGCAACGACTTATCCAAGTGACCGCTGCAGAATGCACGCGAGAGAGAGACGAGGCAGCGCAGATCGCACGTCTTATAAATAAGTGAGAATTTACCGAACGTGGCACTTGCGGGAGTTAACACTGTATGCAATACCCGCAACCTCACACCAAATTTCAGGCCGTGTAGATAGGCAAGCATATATACAAATCATTTAGTAAGCAGAACTCCGAAATTTACCTTAACATATCAAGTTAGAGGAAGATGCGACTGAATTGATGCTTGAAGAATGCACTTCCAGCAGCCATGATAAACAGTTCGCGGATAACTGGAAATATTATCACATTTTTTTAAATAACTGCTTTCTATTTTAATATATTTTAAAATGTAATTTAACTGAGACTTGTTATAGCACTTGTATATCATTGCTCTTTTGTTGATTTTGATTGCTTCCACTGTCCTCATTTGTAAGTCGTTTTGGATAAAAGCGTCTGCTAAATTACTAAATGTAAATATAAATTTACTCCAGTCTTCAGAGTCACATGATCCATCAGAAATCATCCTAATATGCTGATTTGCTGCTCAAGAAACATTTCTTATTTGTTATTGATATTGAAATCATGATCTTTTCAGGATTCTCTGATAAATAGAAAGTTTGAAAGAGAAACATTTATTTAAAACTGAAACCTTTTGTAACATTAAAATGTCTATCACTTTTGATTAATTAATGTATATAAAAGTATCCATTTCTTACAAAAAAATCTAACTGACCTTAAACTTTTGAAAGCTAATATATATTATTGGCAGACCCAATATTAAAGAAAGCGTTTTGGTCAAAACAATTATTGGTCAGAATGTGCAGTTTTGTCATTTTAAATAACTAGTTCACTGGAGCTTTGCCTCAAATAACATGCTTAAAGTGCTCCTAATGTACACATTTACTTTCAAACTTGCATAATTCTGAGTCTGTAAACCGTGAAGAATTGTTACAATGTTCAAACTATTCCATGCAAAGTGTTCATAATCTCAGCTTGTTTGTGTGTGGTAATATATAGCTAGGCTGAAGGTGAATGGAGCACTCTTCCTATGTATGTCACTAGTTAATTCGGTTACAATGATTACATACCTGTTTTGATCAATGTACAGTACAGTTCATTTTGTTCAATTTTTCTGACACACAAGCACACAAATAGAGTCTGAGTGATGGAGGAAAAGCCCTTGACTGACAGCAGAGTGAATGAGTATTATGAGATGTGACATGACTGAAACTCAGCTATCAGGGGGTATATAATCTAGTTGAAAACCTGCCCACCAGCATTCCCTGATTTACTCCACCTCATGGTCTTAGACAAACAGTAGCTTCTTGCTTTTGAGATCACTCAGTGTGTTGTTGAACAAGCAGAACACCCCTTTCATCCGGCTTAAACTAGGGATGCTCCGATCCGCCTTTTTCGCCTCCAATACCGATTCCGAGACCTAGGGTTAGGTATTGGCCAATACCGATACCGATCCGATACCAGTGAAGTTTTTTTTCCCCCATTTAAATAAATGTAGAATTTATATATCTCTGTGTGTGGAACTGATAATCATTCTTTCACAATCTACTAGATACAGACTACTTCATTATAAAGAAAAATAAAATAAACAACAAATATGAAAAAAATATAGGCCTATGTATATTTATAATCTATGACAAAAATTTATCATAAACTAGGTTAGTGGATAATTCGGCAGCAAAAGTTATTCTAGAAAAATCAGTGTACAATAATTTTAGAAATCCAAACATTTAGTGAAAAAACAATATTTTGTGGGGAACAAATAAAAATGTTGCACTAAATATGGTAAAATGTTACACATTGCTATTTGTATTATTATAAAATCCATTCATTAAAAACATTCATGGAACGAATGACTGACAGCCACAGCGGAGAAAAGAGTTTGTGTGAACTTTAAGGACTTAAATATTCATATGTAGCTCACATTAAGCTATCGTATGGCTTCAGAAGTAACACAGAATAATTTGCACAATTGAAAAAAAAAGAGAGAGTGTAATAGAGAACATGCATGTAAATGTCCAAGAAGTTTATGCAAACTATCCTTGCAGTGTAGTGCCAGGTTTCAGTATGCATGAAACAGTACCCATGCAGACGATGTCTACATTTTGTGTCAATCGTGCTGACCTAGCTTTCCCAGAATGCCCTTCTGGGCTCAGTGCGCATCTCGAAGGTTCTCTTATACCTCTGCAAAGGTCAAGCCACCAAACACAAACACATACAGAGTAGGAGATGGAGAGGTACCAGGTACAAAAGAAAGAAAATGTATACAACATACAGGAACATGGTATAAAAATTAGATTTAAAAGTTTTAACAATCTAGATGTGAAAGTTATCCAGATTGAATGACATAGGAAGTCTCTAAATGCACCTCCTATAAAACTGCTGTAAGCCTAATGTATCCTACCCCTGTTCCTGTAGGCACACCAGCAGTCGGATGTCTCCCTTATCTGACCCATCCACTTCAGGTCTTGCCCTGTACATGTATGCCTACTACTATATAGTAGGCAAAAAAAAAAAAGTATGTGGACTGAAAATTCACATTATTCATAAAACAATAGGCAAAAAGTCCCTGGATGACATACTACTTCCACTGAGATTCTGAAGTCTGCATCCAATAAACACTTTACTCTCCCATTAAGCCAAAGGAAAGGAGTTGAATGACAGTGAAGTGACGCAACTGACAGCATAAGTCACGTGACACTCAGTACGTTTACATGGGCAACAATACTCAGATTTTAATACGATTAAGACAATACTCTGATTAAGAATCTACCATGTAAACAGAGATTTTTTATTACCTTAATCCGGCTAAAGTCATAATCAGAATTAAGACGTGGAGTATTCCTATTTTCCTATTTTTTCTTCACTTGCAAGCAGGGCCTAAAACTACATTCACATCTGCCAGTGGCTGGTGACTTCAGAAAATTTACCGGCCATAAATATTTTGGTGCTTATGGATCAACAATGATAAGAGGGGAAAAATGCCATCAAAACTTGTATTCCTATTTTCCTATTTTTTCTTCACTTGCAAGCAGGGCCTAAAACTACATTCACATCTGCCAGTGGCTGGTGACTTCAGAAAATTTACCGGCCATAAATATTTTGGTGCTTATGGATCAACAATGATAGAGGGGGAAAAATGCCATCAAAACTTTTGTGAAGTCAGTTCCCTTCAGAAATACATTCATATAAACCCCCACCCCAAATATTTATATTTTTCTTCCCAACAGTGAGCTTGCTGTGCCTGTACAGTATTTTCTCTGTGTGCATCTGTTAATTTTAGGCCATGCTTGCAAGAGATAAACCCTTAAGCTTTTATTTTGGCGGAAAACTCCAGCTTCTGTGAAAACAGGTTTACAAACATTACTAATTTAATGAAATACTGTAAACATTTGACCATTAAAATATTGAAAATTATGAAAATGTGCAAATTATGCATAACTGGTGGCCATTGCGTTCCCAAACGCGTGCTAAACTTACAGCACATTCAATAACGAAGTTCACTGCATTCACTGTGAACTGAGCAGCTCTGAGACACGGAAAACACCGGATCACGAGCCGATCGCGTGCGCAATGTGCGCGCTTCACTTTGAAACAAGCAGCGCAAACAGACTTGATAAGTCATATTATTTGCTTTCGGTTTTAATTCGTTTGACAGATACTTGCCAAAGCAATGCCGTGAAACACAAAACGTTAAAAAAACATTTATGTTATATGAGAGGTATAAATATATCTTCGTTTTATTATGAAACCGTGGCGGGACAGATTAGACTCTGGAATAAATAAATTTGAAGCCAATTCCTTTAGGTCACTTTTGCCTGTTGTGAGCGATGTTATCATTATTATGCATTATCTCAGTGGTTCTCAATTCCAGTCCTGGCGACCACTGCTCTGCATATTTTGCATGTCTCTCTTATTTAACACACCTGATTCAGACAACCAGCTCGTTAGAAGAGAGCTCCATGCATGAACTGTGTTCAGATTGACATGGTCCCTACACAAGTGTTCATTGCTCCCTACTTCCTGAGCACGGGAAATCTGTTGACGTTTACTTCACTTCGGAACATTCATTCACGGATTTGCGCTACACTACTGCCTGCAGCGTCTTCACACACAGACGAAACTTACTAGAGAAGTGTGATATAATATACATCTGTAAATAAATACAATTTAAATTCATGTCTCGCACACTTTAATGCCCTTTGAATGGAACATATATGCTCCCTTCGAACTGGAATCATGGCGGAATATCCTGTGATATCCACTTCGCAGGGCACTTAAGAGTCGAATACAACAAACGTCTGAAGCTAGTTCAGGTGTATTATTTAATTAGGGTTGGAACTGAACTTTTTATGGAGGTAGATCCCCAGGAACAGGACTCCTATCAAGCTCTTGGAGGACCCCCAACACTGCACATTTTGCATGTCTCCTTTGTCTGACACACCCATTTCAGGTCTCTGAGTCTCTACTAATGAGCAGACGACCTGAATCAGGTGTGTTTGATTAAAGGGGACAAGCAAAATGTGCAGTGTTGGGGGGAACTTCGGTCCTGGAGGGTCCTTGTCCTTCAGAGTTTAGTTCTATCCCTAATCAGACACACCTGCCTGTAATTTTCAAGCAATCCTGAAGACATCTGAGGTCAGTTTTTTCAGGTGTTTGATAGGGGATAGCGCTAAACTTTGCAGGACGGTGGCCCACCAGGACCAAAGTTGCCCATTCCAGCCATACAGCTTGAGACAACTACAGAAGCAAGCTCAGTTTCAAGTTCAGACAATGACAAAAGAAAGGCTTTAAGCAGTTTTGTTTAAATGGAAAGTGACCACTTAGACAAAGATTGAGGACTACATGGTGCCAGGTGGGAAATCAGTATGTGCACTACTCTGTATTTGTGGTTTTAGAGATGATGATTTTGGGTAATGCAGAGATAAAAATTGCATATATTTCTCTTACAGACGAGGGAGTGCTCGGTGAAGCCAGTGAGGTGGTTCGTCTGCGTAGGGATAAGCGCTGTTGGCTGCGCAGGCTGAATCTGTGGAAGGACTCTCGGCTGCGACTGGCCAGGCTGCGTAGAGAGGCGGCCCTCTTAAAGCCGCCTCCGTCCTCTCCACCTCCTCCTGCAGATCTTCTCTCTACACTGCTGGAGACCAAGTTGAGGGCACCTTGAAGGGAACGGCGCACATTTCCCATCCAGCCCGACACTTGCGTGTGGGCCACCGACAGCTTGTCGCCCAGGTACTCCATCTCTCAGGATTCAGAGTGAGTAAATTTAATAAACGTTTGCGTCCTTATGGAAAGCTCTCAATGCCAAGATTTTTCAGTGAAGTTCTTTAACTTGGGACACTGTGGACATCCAATCAAGACTCTCAAATGGAAGCTCTAAGGTCCATTGACTACCAGTCCAATTCAACCTTCAGGGAAGTGGCCTCAATTTAAAAGGGACCCCAGTCCAGTCAGGTCCAGTGGAACGTGCATCTGTTTTTAAACTCCATGGTTGGGTGGCACTTTATGATACTTCCTCTTTAGCCCAGTCCAGCAACTTAAGTGTTGTTCTGGTACAGCATGTCTCCAGAGTGAGGCCAGGAAAGATTGTGCTCCACTCTGTACTGCAGTATGAAACAAACTGCAAATTGCCACCAAGCAGTCGAACGTGATCTAACTTCCAACAATGCTTGACCAAAGTTTGGGGACTATTTTTTGTAGCACCTCAATAGCTACATTTTCAACTGCGAGTCACAGATATATAGTAACAGAAAGTCACTCAGGTACTCCTAATTTAAGATTATTCAAAAGCGATTATTCAAAATTACATTAGGTACATAAATGACTCACTGTTGATAGAGTCATCATTCTACAATACAGTTTTCTGAGACATCATAGTAAGAGCTAGAATAAAGGACACTGGATTGTCCAAGCGAACACAGCAGTTCTGCAATGTCTCATGCTCACTGACAAAGCAACAAAGTTATAGTTATTATGTAACCACAGAGGCACCTGCAATTACGTCCCTAAACAAAAAATAGAGTGGCGTGATGACATGGAAGCTGATTCAATACGCCTTACTTATTAACCTGAGCAACTCTTTTTAAATAGTTACATTTCAATCAACCAATGCATCAATGAATGAATAGCATGCAAATGTAATTCATATTTCATAGACAAACGTCATGTCACTTCAAGCTGCGTCACTAGAGATGGTCTGAAATTAGCAGTGCACTGCTCCTACATTTATGTTTGAGAGTCTTTTGAGTGGATCTGTCAGCAGAGTCACACATTCAAACAAGCGCTAGTCAACTCATGAATCAGAGCTGTCAAAACACACCGACTTTCCCAGTCATGTCTCAAACCTGTCAGGCAGAGCGAGCTACTTCAACACAACTGCATCTCCCAAAGAGCATCAAAACTGTCCACCTGTCAATTCGGAAAACGTCCGTAACTCTCAACGTAGGGTCAAACGGAAAGCTGGAGACCAAGATGAGTGTTTCCTTATTTCTTTGTTGCTAGAATGCCTAGTACACACAAGTCCAGGGTGAAAAGTCTGTTCGTAAAACATGGAAATTACGAGCCAGAAGTATCCAGGTGGTTTCGCAGGCATTGAAATACAAATAATGTTTCGAGGTGGTCTTTTCCTCTGGTGTCCTTAAATGTGTCCCTGCAGGTACTGGCAGGTAGAACAGAAATGCGTCAGCTTTCCTGCCTCTGTCCCCCGTGCTACAGGACTTGTACTCAAGGAGAAAACAGAGGGAGGAGAAAAACGAGAGCAGAGACAGAGAGGGAGGGGTAAGGGAAGCCAGTGATATGAGCATGAGAGAGAGAAATAGAGAGAGAGAGGGAGAGGAAGATATATGCACTGCAGTGTTCCCTGCTACTGTTCCAGCTTTGAGAGAGAAAGAGAAAAAGAGAGAGAGACAGATGGAGAGAGGTGCATTGGTTATGCAATATTGTCAGCAGCTCGTTTTGCTGAGAGCAGAAGAATGCTTGATGAAAGAAACCAAAAAAAAAGAAGAAATTGTTAACAGAAACAAATAAATGGGATTACTAGAACATACTTGTGCATGTTAGAGTAATTCACTCTGGCTTGTAAGGTGTTTAAAGCCTATGGTACAATGAGTTAGTTTGCTTTGCAAATGTACACAATCTGTCATGCCAACATCACTGATGACCAACCAAACCTTGCTGTCCTTTTTTGGCCCGACATTTATTTCCATATTCGCTTACTGAACTTCAGAATCTGAATTCTGATTTTCAGTCTTTGAAATCAACACAGATCACAAGCAAAAATGAAATTAGCAAATCTTTCTGTACATCTTAATAGATTATGGGATTCGTTGATGTATGAACTAACATAATGAGTTCAAATTGGGGGCGGGGGGGGAGAAGACAGAGCCAGTGAAATGCTGAGGTGCAATTTAGCGTCCACTAGTGGACTGGGAGTGAATTACACTGTATGTAAATGAAGAAAAAAAAAAACTCACATATTAACCACACCTGAAACCAAATCTACATCTAAATAATAAAATTAATAATATAACCATATGCCACTGAACTATTATAGCTATCTAAATCACTGTGTCAGTTGTGTTTTTTTCACACATACAGAGGCCTTCATAAGTCTGAGACCTCAAATAAGTCTAAGATTCCAGATCTAATTAAAATTTTGAAATAAAGTCAGTTTTAAATATTGTGATAAAATTAATATGAAATATACAAAATTCTATTTAGGTCACTAATTTACAAGCAAACTTGCATGTGGATTCCTTTAATAAAAAAAAAACAAAAAAACATTAAAACTATTTCTGTTTAAATAAAATACTACAGGCTCCAGTTTTAGCTGGCACAGAAGGCACAAATCACTAACATTAGATTAAGGAACAGCAAGACAAGAGAGTCTTATAAATGGCAAAAGCCAATCAATGGCAAATTAGTTTTTGTTCCTTTTATAGAGACAGAGCAATAGGAATCTGCTTTCCTTCTTTTATGACAATCGGTACACAACCACACATCTTACTACAAGATAATCAGCATAGAGGCAAAGATAGATTTAAAATACAGATACAATATAAACTGACATGAGGAGAATCTGGCTGACGTCCATATGTGACCCTGGACCACAAAACCAGTCATAAGGGTCAATTTTTCGAAATTGAGATTTATACCTCATCTGAAAGCTAAATAAGCTTTCCATTGATGTATGGTTTGCTAGGATAGTACAATATTTGACCAAGATACAACTATTTGAAAATCTGGAATCTGAGGGTGCAAAAAAATCTAAATATTGAGAAAATCGCCTTTAAAGTTGTCCAAATGAAGTTCTTAGCTATGCATATTACTAATCAAAAATTAAGTTTTAATATATTTACAGTAGGAAATTTACAAAATATCTTCATGGAACAAGATCTTTACTTAATATCCTAATGATTTGTGGCATAAAAGAAAAATCGATAATTTTGACCCATACAATGTTTTTTTGGCTATTGCTACAAATATACCCCAGCGACTTAAGACTGGTGTAGTGGTCCAGGGTCACATATATAATTTAAGTACATACATTAGCCACAGTGCTGAGTGGTAAAATGACTACAATACTTTTATTAATGTATTATCACAAGAAAACCATCATGTCAGCCTGGCATTCAAATGAGTCACAGAGGCACTGCTCATGATTCAGTCATCTGCCTGATGGTAAAACCACCTCAAAGAACTGGAATCTCCTGCTTACTGCGTTTTCATACAGCATATTTATTTAGACATCAGTCATAGTTTGTGCTGCTTAGAAAATATATAACGTACATCACCAGTATAGTTTATGATAGAGAGCTTTACTTACTCCACCCTAGTTTTGGAAACCTCGTGACTATTAACAGACATAAAAGCACATTACCAAAGTAATCACGTTAGTTTAGGACAACCCAAATCTTTCAATGTACTTAAAAATGCTGTCAAACTACAGCTGTTTCTAACTAATGTAGTGTAACATAATTGTCAAATAAATTTGGCCCCAATATGACAGTACTGTGTTTATGTGTACACTTTGTGTGTGGTTGAGTAGGTATATTTCGCTTAAAATGACATGACCCCATTTTTGGTCATCAGTCGGTCGCCTGTTCCAATATCCCAGTAACATGACAACACAAAAGGGTTAGCCTTTAACGACAAACAACAGCATATTGGGTTTGATTACTGGGTTACATCCTATTACTCTGACTACATCAAGACAACAAAGAGTCATTCTAAAGTCCAAACAGAACAAGTGGTCTAAATTGTTTGATGTTCCTCTTTAGACCGGATATGGCCTTATACAGGAAGGGTAACACTGACTTATGCTACTTCCTTTGTGTGAACACTTTACACATCAAAACTGAAAATTACAGCATACACAGGTGGTGGTTCAGGCTACGACATATGCGGATGTTTTGGCTTTTCTTATATCAAGCCATGTAACAAAAGCTGTGAGAGAGATGATTCATTTTATTTGATCCCAGTATTATGACTCAGTGCAAGCTGACAGGTCCTCTGACACAGCAATGGCAAAGTTAAGTGTTAAAGCAAGAGATCTGTTTGCTCAATAAGAAGCTCAAATTTGGGAATGAAACAAATCTAAACTCCTTGGTGTTTGAACTCCTTTTTTTCACCGAAACCATCTCCTATAGTCATATGACAATCAAAGAGATGCTGTTGATGTGCAGATGATTTAGAAGGGAACTGGACCTGGTTGCTTGAATATGTTTATTGTGCACTGTTTAAGATTGGCTTGGCCATTTACATTAACAGAACTGGTTCATACAGCTGGCATGCATACTAAAATGATTGATAATTGATAAAACCAATAAAAATGATACAGAGGCATATGTTTTGGTCTAGCTGCAAGATGCACACAGCCAGTCAATGAGCAGCGCTAGCTGAATAAAATGTGTACTCTATAAACTTAATCCATATCATCTATCTATATTTAATATTTCTGATACTGCATATGAGTACTAGGCTCACATTTGCACAATACAAGCAGAAAATACTATTGTATTTCTAATAACATAATAATAGATACCAAAAAAGTACAATATACAGAATGAATTGCTTGACTACCTGAGCCCAAAACCCATATCTGATTCATTCAAAGATGCCTGGGGAGACAGAAAAAAATTTAATTTTTATGGAGGGTGAGCCATCTGTCCACATCCATCACCTGAATAACTTTCAGGAAATTAAAAGAACAGAGTGAAAACAATATCTATTTAATTAGCCAGACAACCGGAAGCATCTACTGAGGCCTCACCTTGGTCACATAAAGTGACTTGGTCACATAATATAATTGAATAGTATGATACGCACAAATCATAGGGGAAGAAACAACTTCACAAATCAATGTTATAAAAGACTGAATGCATCTATGCTAGTAAAAAAATAAAAAATTAAATTTGGCTTCATCCAAAAGTCAAACATCTTAGCATTTGTCTGCATTTATCTCAGATAGCATGAAGAATTGTGGCTGAGTAGTGGTATGTGTAGTTGCATTGCCATCTTGACAGTAAAATAAAGTAAGCTTACCCACAGCCACCAACAGCAGGAAGTACAGAAGTGATAAGCCATGTTTCTATGAAGCAAATCCTTCTATTTAGCCCAAACGAATGTCTTACAGTCTTTACTTTTGTGAAGTTTATGTGAATGTTCATTACTTCTCTACCTCTCTCAGTGTCTGTGTAAATCCTCTGTGCCCGTGAGCACACAGTGATGTAAAAATGACACTTCCTATGATGACCAATACTGAGATGAGATGAGAGCGAGAGAGTGAGAGAGAGAGAATGCTTCCTCTTGAAGCCCACATGTAGACAGACACCCACATAACAACAATAAACTCAAAAATTAAAATAAGAAACAAACTATCAGTCCTGGTAAGGTTTCAGTTTCAAATGAAATTAAAGGTTAAGAGGATATTCTCGGCTGCCAGATCAGCCACATTTTATAGCCACAGCTAACTGTGAATCATAAAAATCAACACTGTAATAACTTGATTCATACAGCAGATGGCACTATGTATGCATTCAGAGGAACTCAGAAAAAAAAAAGACTAAAACTGCCTTGAGTAAGTCTCTAGGTGGAAAAACTTCCCTCTTTTCTGAAAACGCTTCATCATCCAAGAATTTGTATGACATTTCAATGAATCCGTCAACCAAAAACAAGAAGGTGATCAATCTTAAGCTCTTCAAAAGAATGTTTAAACTGGAGTTAATGTTGTCCATACATGTTCATAACTTTCCACACAGTTGTTATGATTGTGATTAAGTCTGTTTTTACTTTGATTTACACAATCTTACTCACTGCTAGCAGTGTAGCCATGTAGAAAATGCTCTACCATTACACAGTAACTTTAAGGCACTCCTTTCTGTAATCAGACTGCATTCCTGCACCACCCACTCAAACACACACAAACAAAACACTTAGCCTCCATACCCGACAAACATGCATATAAATACAAACATTCAGCTTTAATGACCCTCAGCCTAAATAACTAGTTCAATGTGCGCTTTAACAATTCTATAAAGTCCATCAGATATGGGCAAACATCATTAGCCGAGCACTGCATGCCAGAAAGGGTCATATGACAGCTGTTATTCACATTGTTGGGGAACTCCTCCAACATCTGGTCTCTAAAAGCTGGTGACATCATCAGAAGTCAACAGGCAATCTCTCCATCCTTCATTTTTATACACTTTCCATTAGGATATTGTGAAGAGCTCGACTCTTATGTAAGATGTTTGCTGGTCCATGTACAAAGTAGGGCTGGGCAATTTCATCTGTTTTCTTAAAGGGGTCATATGATGCTGCTAAAAAGAACATTATTTGGTGTATTTGGTGTAATGAAATGTGTTTATGCGGTTTAA
>NW_015539843.1:777430-811216 GCF_001515605.1 Sinocyclocheilus anshuiensis | reverse complement strand
GCCGTGGCTGACTCTTAACTTTTATAAAGAATATCTCTTTGGATCTGAGACTTTAGTCTTTGCAACTTTACAGATCTTCTTTATGCACCAAGAGCTTGTAACACTCCAAAGAGAAAGGAAAAATTGAAATCGCATCATATGACCCCTTTAAGCCTTTTGACAACATCTGAAATATAGCTCAAAACTGTGTGCTACATTACAAGTTTTAGGTTAGGAACTGAACAAAAACAACTTCACAATGTTAATGATGGAGCGAGAGAAACAATGACCTCAGTGAATTTGGCAAAGTCTCATAAGTTGAGAAATTAACAAGCTTCTCACACCTTGCAAAAGCTTGCACCTTCATTGACGAGATGACAAATTTAATAAAAGGCAGGTGAGTTAAGGAAATTTGAATTAATAAAAAAAAAAAAAAAAAGCTGTACACTATTTGTTAATTAGAAGTGCTAATATAAAAATAATCTCTATAAAAAAGCTACTTAAAGCTACTTTTTTTTCCTTTCATCTATTGCGTAGACTAGTTTTAGTTGCATCCAACTAACAGATGGAATGCAGTACTGTTTAGTTGAAATGAGTGAATGTTACTACAACATCAAAAAAAAAAAGATTTGTGGGGGTGTAATTTAACTGTCGATGTACAAACAAAACACAACACACAAACAAAACTGACAGCAAAAGCTAAACTCAGCAGTGACAAAACATGTGAAATTTGCAACTGACCAAAACTTTTTATATCACTGCATCCCTCAGTAAATATATTACCCAGCCTTAGTGCAAAGTACCTGTAAATAGGTTTGTGTGTGCGAGCATGTGTATGAGAACATGAGTGACATACAGAGAGAAAAATACACAAAACAAAGGTTTTAAATCTGATTATGCTCCTACTTACCGAGCTCTCTCGACTTCTTTCTTTGTGTGCACTGCGACTTCTGCGAGTTCTTACATGGGTAAGCGAGCCATCGGCAGAGCTTTCCGTGGGGGCAGATCTTCGACACATACTCCTTGAACGTTTCTACACAAACATAGCAGGGGCTACAATCAAGCTTCTTTAAGGAATTCAAAAGAAACACAATGCAACACAACTAGGGACATGCTGACACAATATTTGATCACTCCAAAGAACATTTTTCAATACCAATAGTTGGGTGGTTCTGCAATTCAACTGACCAATGTCAATACTATGCTAAACACAACACAACACACACAAAATGACTATACAGTGGGAATGTGTGTGCGCAAACTTCTATGCCAGAGTGTGTTCTTCCTCACCTGTTGTATTTTGTCCCTGTGCGAGGCATGATTCTCTCTCTGTCCCTGGGATGCCAGCTCCCAGTTTGGACTCCACATAGGATCGGTGACAGAGAAGGTTGCAACATGACTAGTGGGTATTGGAGTCTCTTTCTTAGCTAATGGTGTTATGGGAGAAGAAACCAAAGCTCCACTTGACCCCACATTCAAAGGTGCTGAGGTCCAGCATCTCTCTGGGGTCATTGTGAGGGCTACAAAGGGTCCAAGACCTGGTTGTGCAGTCGGCACAGTAGTTTGAGTTTGAACCATGGATGGTGCAAGAGTGGGATGCTGTACAGGAATAAAGACTGGACTCATGGAAGAGTTCCAACTGGGTGTCAAAATGCTACTTAAACTTCTATCCTCATGACGCAAGAGTTGCTGATCAAGGCCACCAGGTCTGGTGCTAATTGGTCTTCTGGATCCTTCCATGGCTGATACCCAAAGGGGCTCATCTACAGCCAACTCTGCTCGAGTATGTCCCCAAGCATTAGTTTGCCCATGTGGCAAAGCTGAGATGGGCTGCTGAGCACCTAAGGGCCAATCTGAGGTATCAATCAATGAGTGGGTTTGTGGCCTAGGTCTTTCTGTAGGAAATGGCTGTGAATGAGGTTGGGTTTGATGCAGAATTTGAGGTTGCAGAGGAGGCGGGAGTTGAGTTCTCATACGTTCTGCTGGGGAGGGCTGGAAGAAAGCCTGTGACTGAGGAGGAGACTGAACTTGAGAAGCTATTTGGGGTTGGAGAACACTTGTGGCCTGTGGACGAGCTTGAATCACTGAACCAACACCTCCTGACTCCAAACCTCCAAATCCAGTTAAAGAGAAGGTATCAGGTTGGGTTTGACTCCTGAATGAATCAATGTCTAAGATGGCAGGTTTGTAAAGCTCATCAGGACGAAGTGAGGGCTGCTTCCATCGGGCTGTGGGGCTATTCTCATGGCTGTCTCGACCACTCCTAAAACCAAGGGACACTGCATCCAGATCAAGAACTTTATGCCGAAGTGGAGATGTAGGTATAGACTTCTCTTGCTCTGTCTCCATCCGATGTCGCTCTGCTCCTCTCTGCCATTCAGGCTGCTGTTGTCTCTCTTCTCGCTCTTTTTTTGATCTCGGTTTCACTTGCTCTTGCTGGAGTTGCCTTTCCCGCTGTCTCTGCAACTCAAAATCAAGAAGCTGTTGTCTCTCGAGCTCCTTGATCCTCTCAAGTTCTTCCAGCTCTTTCCTGGCCTCCCTCTCCTTTACTTTCTGTCGCTTCCATTTCTCAATCTCAAGTTCTCTCTGCTTCTGTTCAAGTTCTTTCTGCCTTTCAGTCTCCCTCTGTCTTTCAATCTCCTGTTGTCTCTCCAACTCCCGTTGCCTCTCAAGTTCCCTTTGCCTGTCCAATTCTTTCTGCCTTTCCAACCGTCTTTGTCTTTCCCTCTCTTGCTCTTCCTGTTTCTCCAATTCTCGTTGCCTCTCCAAATCTCGCTGTCTTTCTAACTCCTTTAGCCTCTCCATCTCTCTTTGTTTTTCAAGTTCTCTCTGCTTTTGTCTTTCAATTTCCCTTTGTCTCTCCAACTCCAGCATCTCTTTCTGTTTTTCAAATTCTCTAAGCTTAAGCATCTCTTGTTCGAGCATTCTCTCTTTCTCTCGCTCAAACTCTTTTTGTCGTTGCCTCTCAAACTCTCTCTGCTGATCTAGCTCTTTTTCTGCAGCCTTCATTCGCTCATATTCAATTTGTTTCTGTCGCTCCTTTTCTCGTTTCTGTCGTTCAATTTCCCTTTGTCTCTCCAACTCCCTCTGTCTTTCCAACTCTTTTTGTCTCTCTTTCTCTTTCTGTTTCTCAACTTCTCTCCTTTTCTCCCTTTCAATTTTTTGTTTCTCTATCTCCAAATCTCTCTGTTTCTTCACCTTTTCAAACTCTGCTTGTCTTTGTCTCTCTATTTCCATCTCCTCCCTGACTGCTTTTTGCCGTTCCCTTTCTTGTAATCTGTGATCTGTTCTTAGTCCAGTGTCATTTTTATGCTGTTCCTCTTGCAAATCTCTCTGCATTGCAGCTTCCAATGAAGGATTTCTTCTAAATGGAGCAACTGGATTCTGAGGACCCCACTGCCCTAATCTAACAGTGAAATCATCAAATGGAACCTCCTTCATCCCTCTGTTCTCTCCACCCACCATACCTCGTTTAACTCTCCCTAAGATTGCTTCCTCATCCACTCTCTCACCTTGATGCACAGGCTCTTGAATCTGACCTGTCAGAGCAAAGTAAGTGGCTCTAGGTTTGTTCATTTGTTCTTCGGCTTCTAACATCTTAGGCCGTTTGGGTGCTGCAACTTCCTCTCGTTCCCTCTCTCTGTCTCTTTGTGCTTCTAACGGTTTCTTTCTGTCTGCTTCGCTGTCTTCCTCCTCTTCCTCCAATGCTGCTGCTGCAGCCATGTGCAATTCTGTCTGCCTCTGTATCTCTTCTTCCATTTTTCTCAACATCTCTCTCCGTTGCTCCCTCTGAGATTCATTCTCTCTGTCTGCCTCTGTGGCAGTCCATTTGTGTAATGCCCCTACTCTGAGGTAACGTGCAGTGGCTGCTTCATCCTTTAGCAGGTTACTTATCTCATGAGTAGGTCTGTCCTCTTTACCTTGAGGAGCTGATCGCCGAGAACGCAGTGTGTGAGCTCTGTCCTCAAGCGAAGCGGTTGGCAAAACCTCACTAACAGCATGGCTCTCTCCAAACACAGCCACAGTGTCAAAGACATGCTCCACACGTACATGGCTGGAAGGAGAAACTTGTTCTCTATAGGTTGCTTTGACCAAACTACCAGAATCATCATCTTCAAGAGCTTTAAAGGTGTTATCTTGAATACACAAAGAGTGGCTTCGCCTGGACATGGGTTTAATTGTGCTTTCCTGCTGTGCTCTTGGGTCTTGTGAAATGTTATCCTCCATCATTTGGACATTATGCCTCTCCACCACATGGTCAAACATAGATGCTCGTACTGTTTGCACTCCATCATTATCAAAACCAGAGTTGGTGGGCAAGTCTTGAACACCCAGTGATGATGCTTTCCTCTCCTCCTGTTTGGTAAACTTCCCTTCAACCGTGGAGTAATCAAACTACAAAATAAAATAAAAATACAATTAAGTATATTTTTACATGATTTCACTAGCCATTGATTACTTTCTTTGTCTCAGTTCCTTTCATGACTAAGCAAGAACCCAGAACTTGGAATGACTTTCAGTCAGACAAGTTGAGCTCTGTCTACAACTGTGATCCTTTAAGAAGCAGCCTTTGCCCCATGTGTAATTATAGCTTTTACTGACAGGTATGGCATTTAGAGGTAACATTTTCTTTGCTCAGATATGAGCTATCATTACAGTGGGCGTCTGTGTACATTATGTGAATTACATGACTGATTTAGAGGCAAACTTTGAAAGGGAATATAATATGTTTCTACTGCAAATGGCAAATCAGCCACAGAAAGAATGCAATACAGACTAATTTGAATAAACAACAGATTGTCAAATCTTGCAAATTACTTATCTAAGTTATCTATTATTTTACAGAGAAGGGTATAAAAAAAGATAACAAATGGGGGAAGTACGAGATAAAGACAGATGAAAAAAAAACTGATATGTGAAGGACTGTACTGTAAAGGCTTTAATAAACAGAGAAAGTACTGCAAAGAGGAGATGCAGACAGAAGCAAACATTAAGGGCACATGAAAAGGGAGAGGAGCTTGACGCGTGTGATTGAGAACAGTGAAATGGGATCTGTATGCTCTTTGTCAAAGCTCATAAAGCAGGGTGGGGCATGAAGGGGCCATAATCAAAGCGTCCTCTTCTCTCACAAACTGACCTTTCTCATCCCCACTCCCTTCGAAGCGTGCATGTTTCATAATCACTATATGACTAATGCTACAACTCAGGTTACACATCTTTGGAGTGCCGCACTTTCTGTGACATCAGAAGTGCCTTTTTCAACCTCATTTGTTATTCCTCTATTCTTCTCTCTGACTCTCAAATTGAATTTTTTTTTTTTTTTTAAAGAGTGATCAACATTTATTTTGGGGCTGTGACCACAGTAGGGCAGTTACTGTCACAAATGTAATAAAGGCCCTTTACAAAAGGATTTTTCTATTCTTTTAACAATATATATATTTACTTTATCAAACACATGACTATCATAGAAAAAATGTCTTAGGGTAAGAACACAAATACAAATCTCTGAGTATAAAGAGCTACATGTTTTCTGTATTCATGAAAAATGCAGAAAAAAAATGTCAAATATTAAAACACGTATATTTCTTCTTTGAAACCATTAAACAGGGCCTTCTGCCACAAATGTTACAGGAAATGGAAAACAAGCAATTATTGTTAGTTCAATTAATTTGTGATAGACTTATCACAATTATAGTATACTCTGGTGTCGTTTGTTGAAAAAAAGATATTAAAATGTTAGAATTTCTCATGGAAAATGGAAACACAAAGCATACCTTACTGCACCTTGCAAAGATGTTTTATTTTTGGCAGTATGATTAATAACAGTGGTTCAAATTCCCACACCTTTTTGCTGAGATCTTCTTCAACCTGCTGGGGGCTTTTGAGCTCATAGGAACTATGGCTTTCTGGCTCTGCCTCAAATCTGTCAACAAATCAGAATAATTAGAAACAAATACTATATATAATATTATTGCTTTGATTTTCAGAGTAAAGAATGTGAATTATGACAAAAGCAAATTGCTATTAATTATGATTTCTGTAGTATGTAGTATACATTTTTGTGTACTTTTGAGGAAAAAAAGGTATGTGAGACATAATTACACTTTTCAGAATTATCTGTGCCAGCACATATACATAAAGACTCACTTTTGCACATAATGTAGATCCTTTACTCTTTGCACTAGTAATAAAATGCTTCCTTTTACTTTCTTTTTTGTCAGGAAGTAAAAGAGAGATGTTGCCCACCACATCCATTTTATTCCCACAAAAATTGCTTGAATGTCATAGTTACAACTGAAACTCATTTGTAAAAACCCGAAGGCAGTAAAACTACTGCAAAACTGTGCATATTAAGTATTTCAGTACATACATATTTACATACAACATGAAGTTGATAACTGATTAACATACATACAACTCTAATAATGAATGGTGAAAACCGCTGGACCTTACCTTTTAGTGCGGTCAGATACTAGGTTACGTGGCTTACATTGTGGCTTCTGGGGTGGTGACAGTGTAGTAGGCACTTCTTCGGTCAGTTCTTTGATTCGCTGTTTCACCCCCACCGCTCCATCAGTATCAGAGACAGACAGCCCCGGTGAGCGAGGCTCGGTCCCTGGAGTATCCACACGTGCCACTGAGGAGGAGGAAGAAGAAGAGTCCAAGAGCAAGCTGATGCGTCTCTTTATACTGCTACCTCCTGTATCCTCAGGTTTAGAGTCTTTCTTGGAGTCCTCATCTTTCGATTCAATCTTTTGAGTTCTTTTCTCAACCACAGGGGGCTTATTTGGCCCTTCTGCCTTTTCAGCACCCTGTTCTTTCTCTTGAGTCTCAGCTACAGCACCCTCTGGCATTTGAGGAGTGTTTTCGTTGCCATCCTCCTTGGCAGGTCGCCAGTTTAGGGACAGCCCAATTGACTCAAACTTTGAGGTAAGGTCAGATGAAAGGGGTCGTCCTTTTGTCCAACGAGGAGCAGGTGTAGGGGACACAACCTGAGACTCAGACTTAGTGGGGTTTTGGAGGAACACAGCTGAAACCGGTCTGGGTCTTGAACCTTTAGATTGGGGGCGAAGAACAGTTGGAGAACTCTCATCCTTGGCACCAGAATCCTCCTTACTGTCCTCATTATTCAGTCCAATCTCTGATAGGAAGCCCAGTGATTTAGCACGAGTGATCGAAGGGCCGGGTTGTTTTTTCCGAGGAGCAAAAGGCCATTCAGCACCAGGAGTGGAGGCCTGAACAACAGTTTTGGGTCGAGCTGGTGTGGCTC
This sequence comes from Sinocyclocheilus anshuiensis, assembly GCF_001515605.1. NCBI lineage: Eukaryota > Metazoa > Chordata > Actinopteri > Cypriniformes > Cyprinidae > Sinocyclocheilus > Sinocyclocheilus anshuiensis. The sequence goes on along the minus strand of NW_015539843.1, from coordinate 803,967 downwards.
CAAAACTTGTTCTTCTCAGCACGTCCCCAGTTTGGGTCGTTCTAAATTTGTTGAAATCAGTAGAGGCGATGGTAGGTGCTGGTTTAAAGGGTTGTGCCACAGGTTTGTTTGTTTGTCCGCTGGGCTTCGGTCCTGTTTTAAAGGCAGGTGGTAGACTGGGTTTACTGGCTGGCTGTGGTTTAGGTGTGCTGGGCAGGACTGGTTTGGAGGAAACTGGTCGACTGGATTCAGGTTTTGGTTTTGGCTGTGGTTTGGGAGCAAAAATGGAGCGTATAGTAGGATTTTTCTCCACAGTGAAAGGTTTTGGGGTGAGTCTGGGCTTGGGGCCTGGGACAGGTTTGTTAGGCTCCGAGGGAATAATAAGTGGCCCCTGGGTGCCACCTGAACTTTCCACCAAGCTCTTGTTGCTAGAGTCTATGAGAGGGCTAAGGTGCAGACGACTCCCAACCACACATGGCCGCCCAGCATCAATCTCAACCTGGGCAGCCATCGCACCACCTGAAACAAGAAAAAAAAATCCAGAATTTGCAAATAATCACTTAAATTAGTCATTTTTTCTGACACCGAATAAATTGTAGATCACTAGGCTGTCTGTTTATAGAAGGCAGTCCTAAACTGTCAGGTGTTCAACTGTATGTGGCGACAGATCACTTCCTGCACTTCATTTGTTGCCAAATCTTTTCACTGCTCATTTGCATAAGTTAAGCTCGGCTCAACACTGTTTCACTGCCAACTGCCACTCATGTCACCAGAAATCACGGGCTCTTATTTAAAATGATATCCAGTCGCCTTATCATAGCTCAACTCTGTCAGTGCGAACCCTCCTTTAGGTTGGCGGGAAAAGTCTGTAGTCAGTTGAAACCACTGGCCAGTTTTAGCACGGTCTAAAATCCAACATGCTGAGCAGAATCTCTGAACTATAATTTTATACCGCAAACAAATACAGTGTTCTCAGAAATGTTGTTGTGGTGGAGTGCGACTATGGAGCTGAAGAAAAATGCTCTCTTCCTCTCCTCTGCTGTGGACTTTGCCTTGGCAGATACAGAGCTCACAAGAGCACATCGAACGCTTTACTGACACATCATTAATCACGCCGTGAGAGTCCGTGTGTGTTAAATCAGCATGATTGGACATTGCCCAGGAGGGAGGGATCAATTTGCTGAATTAAGAGTCCAGACTGAGACCGGGTCTGTGCGTAAAAATCCTGCTACTACAGGCAATACACATCAAACAACAGGAATTCACAGGAGGATCCAGAGAGCCATATTTGCTAATGCAGTACACATGTCGCTCTTGGAAGCCGCGCGCTAAAGCAAACACGTGTTTACACTTAGATGGGCACACAGACTTTTACAGCACACACACACTTACATTTTACACAGTAAGCAAGTGTGATTCATAACACATTCACATACCCATGTAAATGCAAATGCGTTTGCCATGCCTCCCCGTGCAGTTATCAAAGTGTGCTTTGTCTGCAGTTTTCCAACATCACAATAATGACTCACCTGCTTGGCTGTCAACCGTCTGCAGTGGAGCCCTGGTTTCTGTGGTAACCGCAGAGTGATGTCATATCATATGGAGAGGAGGCAGAGCCAGACTCTGTTGCAGGGAATACAGCATGTTCAGACACCGTTACTTCTGCACAAGTAAGGTATCAGTGTCCTTTGTAATTTTGAAGTCTCCACACACGCACACATATACACATGTAAACTTGTTGTCAATGACACAGCTTGTTGAAATCATTGAATATCATAATTGAAAAGTCAAACGAGAATGTTACAAAGACTTTTGAGGCACACAGCACAGACTCAACCACACAAACACATTCCCGAAATCTACACAATTACGCAACATGCAAATTAGACTTCATCAGTCTCTTTTTACAAACAAATGAACACAAAGAAAGCAGACACATAGATCGAAGTCAGATATTTACCAGCACTTGACCTACATCTACAGATTAGCAAGCAAACCAACACATTTGATATGTCTCCGCTAGTGAAATCTTAGCTGTGTGGTTGCGCAAGGGGGACAGAAGTAGTGACATGGAAGGAGGGGGATGGCCAACAGATGAATCGAAAGAGGGAGAACGACTGTGAAGTAAGGAAAGGAGGAGGAAGCTGGTCTGAGTGCATGGACTGGCAGTCGCTTGTTGACAGGAAACGCCTCTGCAGCTGGAATGTTTAATATCTACAGCTTCAAAACCTGTGTTTAGGGAAGTCGTTTCTGGCATCCTGTGGAGACACGTTTACACACAAACATGATCCAGCCATTAACCTAGAAACTTTAAAACAGATCTTTACACCTCCGTATTAAAGTCAGCAGCACTGAAGTCACACTGCAAATCTCAAATCTTGGAACTTGGAAGAATCCTTGGTAACTGCAAATCTTATGCCTCAAAACGCTAAAAGTGCTAAAAGTTATATAATGTGTCTCTAAAAAAGTTATATAGACAATTACAATAAATATAAACAATTAATCTAAAAAAAGTTAAAAGGTTTACTTCTTTTTACATTTGAACCTGTTTTAAGATTATTTTTACAAACATACATATTTATGGTTTAAATTTTTATTATATTTTTTCACATTACACTAATATTACAGTACAATTTTTTTTTATAATGGGCCTAAACATAGGCTTCATCTTCTTTAGATAAAATATTATTTATATTTATTGAAATAAATAAATAATATTTATTAATTTATTTTTATTTTTTGTAAAATATTACCCAGATATTTTTTCATATATTTTCCCCCATTCATTTTTATATACAGAAGAAATCACTGTCATTCAATCTATTTCTACTGAAATATATCAACTACTACATAAACCAAATTCTTGTTTGGTGATGGGCAAGCACTAAGTATTTTGCCAGCATGAAAGATTTCGGTGCTACCCAATAAGTTTTTATACAGCACTCAACTTGAAAAACTTTCCCACCATGTTGAACCTGGTCTCAAAATTATGGCCTGACCTTCACCGTCAAATCAGTTCTAAAAAACACAGTCAGCACCACACAGTCAAGCTCTAGGAACCTAAACCAAGGCTGTAAATATCACTCAATCAAATCAGATTCCAGTAGAAAGATAAGCAAGAAAACCATCCTCAGGCACTGCATTAGCTGTCCATCAAAGAGACTAAATCAACAACTGTCATTTGTGACCCTGGACCACAAAACCATGCAGTCTTAAGTCGCTGGGGTATATTTGCAGCAATAGCCAAAAATACATTTTATGGGTCAAAATTGTTGATTTTTCTTTTATGCCAAAAATCATTAGGACATTAAGTAAAGATCATGTTCCATGAAGATATTTTGTAAATGTCCTACTGTAAATACATCAAAACTTCATTTTTGATTAGTAATATGCATTGCGAATAACTTCATTTGGACAACTTTAAAGGCTATTTTCTCAATATTTAGATTTTTTTTGCACCCTCAGATTCTAGATTTTCAAATAGTTGCATCTCGGCCAAATATTGTCCTATCCTAACAAACCATACATCAATGGAAACTAAAGCTTATTTATTCAGCTTTCAGATGATGTATAAATTTCAATTTCGAAAAATTGACCCTTATGACTGGTTTTGTGGTCCAGGGTCACATTTAAGAAGAAGCTGCCAGAGATCCTGTGGAAATCAGAGCATAAAACGAGTGACTCTGCTGGACATTAAACATGCTTTTCAACTAGGATTGGCAGAATAAAAGAGTAACTGGGTTCACACAGATAATCATACTCATTATGTTATCAAATGGAATTTACTGTTCTACAATACCATAAAGATTTAATGGCTTTAGGAGCCCTATACAGAGAGATAAAGAAGAAAAATTAACAGGAAACATGCTTGCAGATTATTTACAATTACCCAGCCATACATAACATAACACACCCAGGATGTAAAGTATCCTTTCTAACTTATTGATTACATCTGTTTCATTGGGTTTAATTTCATTTTTATTTATAAGAACATAAAAGTGTAGGAAAGTAGAAGAAAGAGAGGGGTAGTATCGCCTGTACACCACCCAGGTTACTTTTTACTCCTTTCAGTTTAATTTAAATACTTCAAGTACAAGGTACATATATGCCACTGATCACCATGACGTAAATTTATCATCATAAAAATAAGTGCTTTCTTACTGAGCTCACGTTACAATGAATGTTACTACTTAAGTAAAAAGTAAATGGCCAAAACTATGGTCATTCATGCCTGTGAATAGACATCTCATCAGTCTCACAACAGTCTTTGTCCTAAAGCAGTACATCGTAAATGTGTTTATTGACCATTGTTGAAGACAAACTTGACTTGAGTGTAAAGACAGTATTTTATATACTATATATTCTAGTGTCAAAAAAATGGCCAATAACAGCTGCTGCTCAATTTAACATTAAACAATTTTAGGTAACAGATTTCAGGATATCGGTTTCAGTTTAACACTCAGTGTGTTGTACTGTACTGCCTTACATACTCAGGACACTAAGGAATTGTGATTAAACAAGTTGCTTTGCATTTGTGCATCAAAGTACTTTAAAGGAATAGTTCACCCAAAAATGAAAATTTGCTGACGATTTAGGATTTTGTGGCCATCCAAGATGACTCATCCGTAGATGAGCTTGTTTCTTCATCAGAACAGATTTGGAGAAACTTAGTATTACATCACTTGTTCACCAGTGGATCCTCTGCAGTGAATGGGTGCCGTCAGAATGAGAGTCCAAACAGCTGATAAAAACATCACAATAATCCACAAGTAATCCACATGACTCCAGTCCATCAATTAACATGTTGTGAAGTGTTATTATTACAGATTACTGACTGATATTATGGCCAGAAGCGATGGTTTAAAGTTAAAATGCCTTAATGATGAATGTTTCTAACAAACACACAGCTTTTAACTTTAACAAGACATTCATAGATGGACAGGAGTGGTATGGATTGCTTGTGTATTATTCTAATGTTTTTATCAGCTGTTTGGACTCTCATTCTGACGGCACCCATTCACTGCAGAGGATCCATTGGTGAGCAAGTGATGTAATACTACATTTCTCCAAATCTGTTCCTGATAAAGAAACAAACTCATCTACATCTTGGATGGTCTAAGGGGAGTACATTTTCAGCAAATTCTTATTTTTGGGTGAACCAAAAACCGTTGACAGTCTTAATTTACAGTCCATTTAAAAAATATATAATAATGATAATAATATTTACTTTGAAATACTTGAATACAGTGAAAGGCAGAAATGTCTTATACTTTCACTCTGGTATGTTTTAGGTAAGGTACTTTGACTTTTATTGTATAATTCTGACAAAGTATCCATACTTTCAATTTCTAAGTACTTTTACATGCAAGTGGTTTTAGGACAACAACAACAACGCTCTTAACCTCACCCTCTTTCCAGCTAACTTTGCAAAGAAAATCTCTGAGCTAAAAATTATTATTCAAAAAAAACAAACAAGCCAAACTGCTTAAAAGTCAAATAAAATACTTCTGTGTACTTAAAAACAAAATAAAAATATAATTAAAAACCATTTTAAAAATGGCAGTGAGCACAGGTGATTGACACACTAAGAAAGAATGTAGCAATTGTATGTATAGTTTTACCATCTTTCAACTAACCTGGCAAGAACCCAAGTCAGCAAGGACCAATAGATTGCCCTGAAGCCTTTTTATGCCACTGTGTTTCCTGTCTTTTTTCAGTGTGTGTGCGCACAACTGACACTCTGGTTCAGCCAGTTTTGCAGAAGGAAAATACTTTTCATGCTCGACCTGAGCAACGGCACCAATGAATGAACAGGACTGGCAGGGTTTCAGCACACGCACATGAAGCTCATCCCCTGAATACACGGCTGACACCAGTCATCATATATCTGTGTGTAAATATAACCAGCAGAAAATCATTTAGAGCACACCTGCTAGGAAAGACTACTGGGAAAGTGGAATCACAAAGAAAAATGTGAATACTAAAAAGTGAAAGGATATATAAATATGCTGTTTTTTTAAGTCGCTGTTATAGTTTTCTATTTTAATATATTTTCAAATGTAACTTATTTCTGTGATTCAGTGTCACATGATCCATCAGAAATCATTCTAATAGGTTGATTTGCTGCTCAAGAAACATTTCTTTTTATTATTGTTGTTGAAAACGGTTATGCTGCTTCATATTTTTGTGGAAACAGTGATGTATTTTTTCAGGATTCTTTTATAAAAAAGAAACCATTTGTGACATTATAAATGTCTTTACATTCACTTTAGATGAATTTACAGCATCCATGCTAATTAAAAGTTTTCCTTTCTTTCAAAAAAACCTCTGATTGACCCCAAACATTTGAACAGCAGTGTAGATGATACCATCCCCTTCAAAGACAAACTCATGTACTGTATGCAAATGTTTCTAGACAGAACAAAGCTGATTGAGAAACTTGTAAGACATGCACAATTCTTACAATATTACCAAGAATAAAATCACAGACAACAGACCTACATAACAACAGATCTACAGTTTGACTGACTGACTGATTCATGCTTATGCTGAAAACAATAACAAATATAGTCATTATTATTCATAAAAAATTATTTATAAAAAAAAACACATTCTACACCGTAAAATAAAGAAGAAATAATGCATGCAGAAATGTAAAGACCGCCGTATTTAAAACTTTATGGATATGTCCATCTATATGGTGAAATAAAAGCACAAAGACCCTTAAAATACCATAGTACACGTTTGCAGAATAAAAACTAGTTAAAAATAGTAAATATGAGTTTATGGCCCCTTTCTAACAGTGTAAGAAGCTTTCACAATATTTGTCATTTTGTTTTATTTCTATTTTGTTGACAAGCTATTACCATAATACTAATACCAAGCTACTTTTCTTGAGAAAACTTGAGAATACATACAGTAACTATGGTATTTTGGCTTATATAGTGGTTACCATGGTATATTTTGTAATGGTAAGAAATGTAAACAGCTCGCGTGTGAGTTTCTTTGTTAGCTGATTTGACTAGTTAGCCTTCTTCATTAGTGTGGAGAACAACTAAAACAGCCTGGCGAAAAGCAGGTGAAACACAAACAGAGACAGAAGCGCAACATTTCACTTTACGCACCTTTTCGTCAACTTCAAACAGCCGTCTGTCTGTCCCACCTGTGTGGGAGCTGTTTGGGATCTGAGCTCAACCAAACCTCGCTGCTGTCTGTCGGGATAGACCGGAGCGGGCGTCCTGTCGATAGCGGGTTAATGTTCGGCACAACACTGGTGAGTCGCTCGTTATTTAGGTGCTCTGTCCTGCATGAATCGCACCGGGACACCATTCCTCACGCCTGTACCTCCGGATAAACTTCGGTCTTTCTATGAACACTATCAGAGGCTGGCTCACACAAACTTGCTGAGAGAGCCGGAAGGTGGTGTGGGATCGCATTGCACGGAAGGATGGAGGATTTGTTTTGGTACGCCAGACTGGGACAGTGTAGAGGGGGAGAGTGAGACACTGCGCCCTCCTGTGGAGGATGATCAAACAGGCCAAAACAAACTGGATTAGATAGAGGACAATGGTCACGTGAGACCATGAGTTTGTTTATTTCCTTCAAACCTGTTGCGTGCTTGAAGTACGAACGTGACTGCTCGTTTACTTTACAAAGGCAAACAAACACACATTTATATACAGGTATTTTATCAAAGATGTACGTTTGATTTTGTAATGATAACAACTAGTTATTATATTGGCCCATGCCTCTATTAATTCAGTGTGATGTTATTTCATCATTGTAATGCATTGTTGTTGTGTTAATCTTTTAACAAGATGCCAAAGTATATTGAATATAATAAAATAAAAATAATTATTAATTATAAAAATAAAACACTTTTTTTATTTTTCAAGCACACTTATTTTTAGTACTATCATAATAATGACAAAAACATGTCACGTGGAGACACTGAGACATTGTGTGTGTGAAATATTTAATTAATAACCTACTCATGTGTCTGTGTGTCTTTACAGTAAGTGACAATGAGAGTATCAGAAGCCAGCATCACACCTCACCATCTCATTTCTGACAGAAAACAGAAATACTGTGGGATGAGAGAACATCCAGTGATATGTGAGGATTAAAGTAAGCGTGAAACAAATCAAACAAGTGAGTTGAGCAGGAAGGAGCTACTGGAGTGTAAGTCAAAACATGTACAAGTTCACACTTTTTCATTCCTCATCTATTATTATAAATACTTCTCTGAGCATGTTTAAATATATGTTTCCCTTTATAGTAAGGAAGGAGAAAACCTCAGACGCCTGTAACTCTCCATCTGCAAGTTCATGATGTGGTTCGTTTAAATCAAGAGACCGCATGGACAGCTCAGTCAATGGCGAGCAGCACTTTGAGGATGAGAATTAAGCTTTAGCTCTGCATAAGACCAGTGATGTGGGCAGAGAAAACGGTAACACTTTAGTATATAGGGACCAATTCTCACTATTAACTAGTTGCTTATTTGCATGCATATTACTAGAATATTGGCTGTTTATTAGTGCTTAAGCACATATTCTGCATGATCATCCCTAATCCTACCCAATACCTAAACTTAACAACTACCTTATTAATAATAAGCAGTAATTAGGAGTTTATTGAGGCAAAAGTCATAGTTAGTAGTTAGTTAATAGTGAGAACTGGACCTTAAAATAAAGTGTGACTGAGAAAACTGTAATTATGACTGTTAATACACAGACAATGGCCTTATAATCAACTATTACATTTACACAGCTTAAACACACCTTACTTTTACACGGAAAACAGATTTAAACTGTGAAAACTGTTTTGCAAATGATGATTTATTTTGTCATCTTTTGAAAGGTAAAATATTGCCTTGCTTGTGATGTTCTTCCATTTTCTCATGTTATGGCAGATCTCTTTTAGGAGCTTGAGATTGCAGCTGTTCCCTCACCTTTGACCAATGGATTTCCATGATGTTTCCACGACCTTTCCAGCCTTATAAATGTCATTACATTTGGGAATGTTAAGCATTGTAATGAAAGTCAGTAGACAGAAATAGTTGATTGTACATCATGCACTTGAATCCTTTTGCCACAGTTTTTTTTTTCTGCTGATCTCCTGTGCCCCACACTTTGAGAATCACTGGATTAAGTAATTAACAGCAATTATAAACTAGAGTGTTGGTGTTTTATGTGGTGAGTGACAGTGCATCTCAATGCCTCATATGTACTGAATTGCATTCAGTATTTTTGTAGTAATCAGCATTTTCCGCACATAGAATATGAATGAAAATCAAAGACAGAAGAGATTCTGTGCAGGATGGGGTAAGGAAACATCTGATGATATGTGTGAGTATTCAAAATGAGACGCATTACTTATGTTTTGAGTATTAAGTGTAGGCTTAACAACATACAATATAAGCTGCCACATGATCCTGAAACTAAAGTTCACAGAGTTTCATGCATTTTGATTTATTACTCGTAATTTGAAATGAAGAAGAAAAAGGTTAATCTGAACACCTTTCCTTCACAGCACCTGGAAGAAAGAGCTCTATCGATTCAACTGACTCAGGATATGATTCAAAGAAATGCACAGGCAATTCAGTTTCTCAAAATCATAGTCACTGTTGCAAAGGGGAGACAACTGTGTTGTGTTGTGCATGGAGGTATTTCCTGTAGCCAGCAGAGGGGGCAGCTTGACTTTAAATAAAGGCGAGTTTTGCATTCAGAGGGAAGTAAACCTAGTAGAAAGCATTTAATTATTTGAAGGAAATTATTGTATTCAGAAATCATTTTAAGTTCACAAAAATGAACTCTTTTCTTACCAAGAATGTTTTGAAGAAAACGAGCTCACTGATCTCTTAAGTCACATCGATTTGAAAGCTGTATAAAATGTGAAAAAGCATCACTAGTCCCGGTTTAATGCCCTGACACAAGGCTTTCATGACAAATAAAGCCTTCAGGATCACTATGGATTTTCAAAGTACTGTTTTAAAAATGTTGCATAATATGAAATCATAAAAAAGATGGAAACATAAGTCGTAACCCCCGGATAAAGACAATAAAGAAGCCAGTCAGACCACAGAGGTGGATAATATGGAGAGGATGACAGTGGTAACAGCAGTAAATATTCATAAAAGTAAGCTCAAAGCATAGTGATTTTTGTTTAATTCTTTGTAATCACTTCTTTGTCTGTCTTTCCTTTCCAGTAAGTAGTGAGATCGAGGCAATGACAGTATCAGAAGCCAGTATCACACCTTACCATCTGATTTCTGACAGAAAACACAAATACAGAGTAGGATGGGATGAGAGAACATCCAGTGATATGTGTGAGGATTCAAGTTAACATGAAACAAATCAAAGTGAACTGAGCACCAATGAACAACTGGAGTGCAAGTCAAAACGGCCACTCACATGCTGTAAAGTTTCAGGAGTGGCATCCCCATTTAAATACAGGAGTGAATCCCCTAAATGTGTACAGAACAGAACTCACTCTGACAGCGTTGTAAAAATTTCAACTTTTTGCTGTTTCGTGCTTTTGGCCAAATTCAAGGAGTCAACATGGAAACGGACACTAAGAAGAATGGTACCGTACTTCTTTTTCTTATAATTTTGTTTAATGGCGAGTTACATTTGTAGTACATATTGCCACCTAATTAGTGGATGTGCAATTTTTTAGTTTAGCAATCTTATAGTTTAATCTTTAATCTATTTCTGCAAACAAGATTTATATTGTTTGATGCTAATTATGAATGAAAAAGATTGACTGAAATAAAAAAAAACAGTGTGCTTGCAAAGATAATATGGATATATTTTTAATGTTTAGATTTTCTTCAACATTTGTTATAGAGATGTATTTCTATAATAAAAATACAAATGTGATCCATTATATAGAAAAAGTCCTGTTGCAAAAAAAAGTAAATAAGTAAAATAAGCATTGCTTACTCAATAATTTTTTTAATAGTGTAAATTACTGAACCGATTAAGCACTAAAAGGCAAATTTACAGTACCTGTGTGTGCTTGCCACTGTGTGTAGTTATCAAGGAAAGCTAGATAATATGGCTGTATAAATTATATATTTTTTTATGTTTAGCTATTTTGCTTCCACATTTGTTATAAGGTGAGATGCATTTAATAAAAATACATATAAGTATTAATAATTAAGATTAAAGATTAAACTGAGATTTAAAAAATGATTGAAGTAAGCTATTTCTGCTTGAACATACCTTTAAAATGTACTTTTGAAAGCTAATGTAATCAGATTAATTTGGTCACATTTAAATATGTTTGACTTCTAATTTAAATGAAGCATATTTTAGGTTACCTGGTTTTACATTTATGTAGTGTGCTTCAACAGATTGTTTTGTTTTGATGTTTTGCATTGTTCACACTTCCTGCTAAACCAGTATTGCTCGTCTTGTGAGAAGGATGTTCAGTTTCGTTTTGTTTTTTTTGTTAGCATTTCCTTCTACTTGTTGCTTAATTCAGTCAATTAACACATCTCTACTCATGAGAACAGTCATGAAAATAGTGCCATCAAAGTCTGGTAAGACATTTTATATTATTTTTACTTCATAAATACAAAAAACCCTTCATATGTAAAATATCGTGCCAAATGTGAGCACTGGCATCATTCTGTCTGTTTAGAGTACCTGTTTAGTAACAGTAATAGCTATAGTTTTTATGTTTTGACTAACTTTTGTCATAAATCAAAAGGTAATTAGAACATATTGACGTGATTTACTTTAATGCACTAAACATTCACCATGTTGGTAGTTAACAATCTGTTGTACATTATAGTCCTTATAGGGCTATATTTCCGTAGAAAGAAATCAGTGATAAGGTTAAAAAAACCTTAAGTCAATTTTTTTTTTGTACCTTCCCCAATGCACAATTTTTCCATCAGAGATTGCACAGAGCTGGAGAATGTGCACATGATGGCAGAGAACACTGATATTAAGGTGAAAGTAATGAACAGACAAAGCATGGACACTTCTGCTAACTGTGAGTACCTGAAATATAATACAATACCTGAAAGTAAGCCTGTATTTTTACAGGAAGCTCATACCTTAGTGAAATATTCTCTTTAAACAGTCCTGTTGTTCTTTTTAAAGTCAATGCTAAGAAACTCTTCAGTGCCAATAAAAGAAGCTAGTGTCTAAGATGACACTGAGGTATTTCGTGGTGCGTATGACACTGCAAAATGTTATGCCATTAAATATTAACAGTAATTATAAGCGAGTTCTGTCTGGTAAGTGAATATCTCAAGTCCTTCATCTGAGTAACAGAATGAATATGATGAAAAAGCATATTTCAAAAAACACGTTTTTGTAATAATCAACAATTTCCACCAAGAGAATATAAATTAAAACCAAAGACAGGAGTGACAATAGAAACAGTTTTTATGTTTTGACCATTATTTTGTATTTTAACTATTATAAATGAAGTGCTCTGTCATGCTACTCTAAGTTTATTTGTGCTCTTAGATACAAATTTTTATTTTGCAAATGTTCTTTTTAACACTTAAATAATAGTCAGCAGACAGTAGTTTATGTTTCTGAGCAAACCTTTTTTATGTAATGGACAACCACTGAGTCATGATTCATACCATAAACTCATGCCATGAAACATTGTCTTCATCTGTGTCTCTTCTTCTTTTCTAGTCAGTTCCGAGGACTCAAGATTTAAATGTTGGTGTCATGGTGAGTGAATGTATATTTCAAGTCCTTCATCCTTCAGTTACAGAATTGATTATGTTGAAAAGGCATGTTAAAAAGTGTTCTACATGGTGAGTGAATATCTCAAGTTTTTCATCTGTGTTACAGGATGAACATGTTGAAAAACAACTTATTTTACAAATGTAATGCATTCAGTAATATGTTCGTAATAATCAATACATTTTCACACAGAGAATATAAATGAAAACCAAAGATAGGAGTGACAATAGAAATAAACAATATCTTAAGTTCTTCATCCTTCAGATAGAATGCATTCAGTAATATTTTTGTAATCAACAATTTCCACACAGAGATTTTCAATCCAAACCGAAGATCAGAGAAATGCAGTCCAGGACTAGATGAGAAAACATCTGCTAAGAGTGAGTATTCATATGACCAAACACATCACTTAAACTGAGAATAAAATGATGCTTATCTAACAATAAAAGCTGCATCATACATAGTCCTGAAACTAAACCTCACAGGGTTTATGCATTAGATTTATTACTCAAAATGTATAAAAGTTCATCTGAATGCCTTTCCTTCACAGTATCTGAAAGAAACTCTATCAGCTCCATTAAGTCAGTCGACTCAGGATATGCTTCAAGAATATGCTCAGGCATTTTCTTAAACTCTGAAGGTGATTAATAGAGAAAAAAATGATGCCACTACTAAAGTTTAACTGTCCACTCCAGGTGCCACTCCAAATATACTTGCAATGTAGATCATGCTGCATGTCACACACAAACACCCTTTAGTTGTAAAGACCTTGTTTTACCTGCTGTGTTAGTATGAGTGCAAGAGTGGATATATTTGAAAGTACCTGTTGTAACTTATCGATTGTTTTTTTTAATGTACTGTAAATATATACTGTATATTTTGTCCACTGAATAAAATTGTCCAAACAATTGTTTGGGGATTTTGTTTAAAAAAAAAGCATAAATGTTTTTGAACAGCTTGTGTATTTTATACAGTACTTTATAAAAGTAAATGCATTTTGTAATGCATGTTTAAATTTGACTTGAGGTCAAAAAAATATTTTCAATGTAAAAGTCATTATCTTGACTAAATAATAATAATTAAAAAAAAAAACACTATAAACTGTAAACCTGCTTGTGTGACTGATTTGAACAAGATTAACCAGAACTCACTGATAGCTTTGGTGTACAGTAGATTGTGTGTTTGAAATGTAGTTTCAATGGCATAAATATCAAATCTACATATATTACATATTTCATTATTCAGAACAAAATTTAACAAGTTTTATAGGTTTTGTTTTAGGTAAGTGAGCCCAAGAGTGAAGCCAGTGTGGAAATATTATCAATAAGAACAATGTGAAAGTTCAAGCAAGTCCTATTTTAGATTTCAGAAGATTTTAAATCATCTTCTAATCTTTGTCACAGAAAAAAAGAGACATTTTCTTCTGTCACTGAGATATGCAGCATACCGTATTATGTAAAGGGGCGACAATAGAAATAGTTTTCATGCCTCTGAACAAACTCTTTCTTATGTGTGACATTGTACAGTCAGTCATTGGAAAACAACCAAGAACCAAGACAAATACTGCAATAATATTAGAATATTAATTTATACTTTTATATTATTATTATTATTATTATTATTAACCTGCAATCCTAGTTACTTGTTTAAAGTGGCACGAGTAGGCTTATATAGAAGATCAGTTGCTTGGATACAGCATTGCCCTGGACAGCAATCACTGATTAGAGAATTGACTTTTTATTCACCTGATGCTCACTGTTTTTTGCAGTGCATTGTGGGAAGTTTCAAGGAGCAAACTTGAAATGGGTGATACCAAACATTTTAAATACGGTACAGATAGCCTACAAATTTTATTGATAACGAGTTGATACTGAATATTTCTTAAATGGGTATGTGATATTTTAAAATAATGTTTATTTTTAAAAAAAAAAATCATTCAACTTAAAGTCAAATCAGTCATGTGACATGAGCCAGCTAAATATGTCAGGGGTGTTTTGGCACAAACGCCCAATAAAAGTACAGAAAAACATACAAAAAGTGTTGCAGAAAATCATGTTTTGTATTGATATCATTTTAATATCGATATAATGTTGAATTTGCCATCTTTCCAACATTCTGTATGGGACTTGTATTTTCCCCATGAACAATGCAAGGTAAACAAACCCGTCACATTCTCAGCCAGATCACAAATCGAATCATTTTTCCTTTGTTTTCTTCTTTGAATAATATCAAAACACTGGAATTTTTCAAAACAAATTGAGTTTTTGTAGTGTCTGGTGAGTTGTCATCACAGTTTGTGGTTGTATGTGGAAAAAAGGCAACCTCTCTATAATTCTACTGACTACACAATAGTCACTAATAAATTTATGCAAGTAAAACAATAAAGGTCCAAGTATAGGAACAAAGGAAAAATCTCTGATTTGTGGTCTCGCCAAGCATGTGAAGGATTTGTTTGCCTTTCATTATTCATAATAAAAAGAGGAGTCCCTCATAGAATATCGAAAAGATTGCAAATGTAACGTTTGCTCTAGGGCACATCGACACTGCAGGATAGATATATATTGATACTGACAACACATACCGATGAAACATTTGTGCAGTGTACTGACTTGAATAGATCCTTTTGTTTGGCACTGCATACGTCCTGCTGGTCCAGTATTGGATGCACTGTCATAAGAGAAATAAGTTTGTTTTTGCATTAATTTGCATTTCCTTCTAGCTTGTTGCTTGACTGAGTCAAAGTACCTCTTTCAGAAGAGTGATGTGAATTGTGCAATAAAAGCAAGGTAAGACATTTTATATTACTTTATTTAACAGATACAAAATCCTTACATATGTAAATATTACTTGAGCACAATTCTCTCAATTAATACATGCTTAATAGTGATAGTTATCTTGGCTTTTTTTTTTCTTGCGCTGACATACTGTCACGGGTGCACTGCTGAGCGGACTGTGGAGCAAGGAACGGAGAGAGACGAGGAGTACATTAATCCAAATGGGTTTAATAAACACAAAGGAACACTCACGCTATACATGTAGACATGACCTGAACAATACCGGACGCTGGAGCACACACAGGGAACCCTATTTATACACACAGGAGGAGGGGATGACGAGACACCTGGGAGCAATGAAACATCAAGGGAAACACCTGGGACAAATGAACTTAATCAGGACAGGAACAGGAAACTAACCAAATATGGGCATAGGAAGGCACACCATGGTGAGGCAGCCTTCGAGGCCGTGGCCCCAGCCTCTACGGCTGGAGCCTTACTACCCCCCCCCAAAAAATACTTGGGGAAATTTACAGGACTGTACTCGGGGCCTGGAGCCCTCCCCGGGCTTAACATGGGATCCGGAGCCCTCCCCGGGCTTAACGGGGGATCGGGGGCCCTCCCCGGGCTTAACGGGGGAACGGGGGCCCTTCCTGGGCTATACTCGGGATCGGGGGCCCTTCCTGGGCTATACTCGGGATCGGGGGCCCTTCCTGGGCTGAACTGGGGATCAGGAGCCCTTCCTGGGCTATACTCGGGAACAGGAGCCCTTACTCGTAGAAGGGGAGATCGAGGCGAGCTAGGGCGGCGACGCGAGCGGCAACTTCCATCGCCGCGGGGAGGAAAAACCAGGAAACAAAAAAACTTGCAAAAAAACAGGAAATTAAACACGGGGAAGGGATGACGCTTACTGTCGGGTCCGGTATTCTGACACGGGTGCACTGCTGAGCGGACTGTGGAGCACGGAACGGAGAGAGACGAGGAGTACATTAATCCAAATGGGTTTAATAAACACAAAGGAACACTCACGCTTTACATGTAGACATGACGTAGACATGACATGAACATGACCTGAACAATACCGGACGCTGGAGCACACACAGGGAACCCTATTTATACACACAGGAGGAGGGGATGACGAGACACACCTGGGAGCAATGAAACATCAAGGGAAACACCTGGGACAAATGAACTTAATCAGGACAGGAACAGGAAGGAAACTAACCAAATATGGGCATAGGAAGGCACATGGAGAGCAAGACACACACAAAACACGGAACAAAGTCTGACACATACATGAAAAGATGGTGAGGAACCTTTAAAGTGAGTTTAATATTACAAAATTATTGTTTTGGGGAGTTAATGTTATCAATAAGGAGCTGAGCGTAGGGGTTCAATCCACCCCAGCCCTCATTAAATTCAATAAATCTCTTACAACAAATTTCTATGTTCTGTAAATTGTTAAAAATAAATAAAAAGTGCTTTGAATAAATTAAAATACTTATTTAATTGCATCTATGAGACTGTTTGGTTACTGCCGCTCCCACTGGCAGCTCCGTCCAGCCATCTGCTCTTGAGCTCCAAGTTGAACGTGTTCCTCCACAACTCTTGCTGCAAGAAACTACATTATTTCACTTTTATACTCATTTGGAACGGTAAATAGGACAATGCAATATGAACACAATGTGCAAAAAAAAAAACTGGATAAAGTGGAACATTTAACTAAAATCCATTAAAAGGTTTGAAATCTATCGTTTGCAAGAGATGAAAAAGATCTTTTTTAACATTGACAACGCCTAACTCAGGTAATTCAGAACAAAATAATCAAAACGCAAAACAGAACACAGCACTTGCACTAAAAATCACCATGTTTTTTGAACATGTGCCATGAGTATAATAATATTTCAGCCCTTTTGGCGTCTAAAGTTTAAATGCTATATGGTACATAAATATGATCATATCATCAGATGAGAAATCAGTGATCAGATAAAAAATTTCAAGCCAAGTCAAATGTATTTGTATAGCACCTTTCACAATACATTGTCAGGCGTTGCAGTGGTAGATCCATGTGGCTTAAAAACACAGAGGATGATGATTAACAGAAACTAATCAGAAACCATGGAAACTTTTTAGCAAGCAAAACTGATCAGGAAAAACAGAACAGAGAACAGACTGAAAACGAAACAACAACAGACTATACATGTTACATACACACCGTTTCAAAACAGAACTCACCAAAGGAGCTGGATCAAAGACATCCCCTGATGGCAAAAAAAGACCAGACAGAGCAAAGACTCTCTTTTAGACTGTACATAAGTAAACCTGTTCATACAACAATAATATTATAGCAATCTCTTTCATCGTTCCTGTCTCTTTTTTTCTAGTCAGTGATGATGAAACATCAATGTCAATAAAAGATGCCAGATTGTCAGATGACTCTGAATGTGGTGGGTATGGCATTGCAAAATAAAATAATATTATAGAAGTAATTAATAGTAATTAAGCTCAGAGTGTTGGTGTTATAAGAGGTGAAAGTGTATCTCAAGTCCTTAATCTGAGCTACAGAATGGATATGCTGAAAAGGCATATTTTTCAAACTATCTATCAGTAATATTTTTGCAATAATCTACATGTTCCACGCAGACAATATAAATGAAAACCAAAGACAGGAGAAATGCAGTGCAGGAGGGGATGAGAGAACATCCGCCCATAAGAGTGAGTATTCGAATGACTATGATGAAACACGTTACTTATGTATAGCTACTGAGCACAACCCATGTTTAACAACATACATTATAGGCTGCCACATAATCTTGAAACTAAACTTGGTTTCATGCATTTTTGGTTTGTTATTTGTAATTTCTAATGAAAAAGAAAAAAAGTTAATCTGAATGCCTTTCCTTCACAGTACATGTAAAGAAGAAGTCTATCAGCTCTATCCATTCATATGACTCAGGCTATTCAGTTTTCTATGAAAATGATGTCAACTTCAAATAAGACCAGCAGCGTGGACACAAGCCATCCCTAAAATTTAACTGGCCACTCGAGGTGCCACTCCGAATATCTGATCTATGACCGACCATGAATTGGTTCATGATTCATTCAGACAGATCACTTACACACAGAATCATGCAGAACAGCTTTCAGTATACAGTAGCATAATACTTTAAGGTGATCAGATTTCTGAAAAACCAGGGACATTTCTTGTCCAGTAGTCAAACATTTTAAACCAGTAAACCAAAAACAAAAACATTTTAAACCACTAAATCCAACAGCATTTTCCCACTGAATTAGCATAACCATGCTGCTACTAAACTCTGTTTTGTACTTTTAACATATAATGACAACCTATATAATAGCACAGGTGGTAAAGAGAAAGCCACATAAAGAATCAAAGTTCATCGCAAGTAGCTTTTTTTTCTAAAAGGTGTGTTTAATTAGACAGTGGTCCTCCAGGATTGGACACCCCTGAGTTGCAGTTTTTCACCATATTTAGTAAGGGAACATACTGTTAACCAATTGACAGGTTTTTACTGTAGCATTTTTACAGTGTTTTACCAATTCAAATTACAATGTATGTATAGTAAGATATGTTTTGCACAATGTAGATCATGCTGCATATCAAACACTCTTTTGTTGTAAATATGAGACCTTGTTTATACCTGCTGTTTTACTATGACCACAAGAGTGGGTGAATTTTAAAAGTACCTGTTGTAACTTTTCAGTTTTTTGTTTAGTATGTTAAGTATGTTTTAAGTTTTTTTAAGTACACTTAAAGTACACATTTACCACATATAACACATAAGCCTTCTATAACACATTTAATTAATTCAGAAGTGAAGCAAATGAAGCAAGTCTTTATTAAGGGGTCACTGAATCATTGGTTCATAATATTTGTAATATTTTCATTAAAATATGTACTTTAAAAAATGCACACGTTACCAAAAAAATGCATATTTTTAAAAAATGCACATTAAAATATGTGCAATAAAAATGTATGCATCTATAAAATATGCACAGTAAGAAATGTGCATTAAAAACAAGCACATTAAAATATGTACAAGAATATGTAAAAGTAAAGACTTCCTTAAAAGTAAATAAGTAAGTAAAGTAAATAAAAGACTTGCATCTCTTTTCTCATATCTGCAATTCTGTATTTTTATCAGGTGAATGTGATTTCTTTCTGATTCACCTGACACACCAAAATATTAATTGTTAGATCAATAATTTGTGTTATAAGACCATCTGTAAATGTCAACAACATGCCATAATCACGCTGGACGTTCAGTGCATTAGACATGTATGAACGTATGACTATCAATCTTTAAAAACATGGAAGGCGTAAAACCTTTGAAATTGACTTTTATCAAGGTGTAGTCAAGTCGATTGGGTCATATTAAACCATAATTGTAACTTCTAATTTAGCATTTATCATTCTTAGGTTCTATTTTCAGGTCAGAAAGTACTTAGGTTACCTGACAAAACATTTGTGCAGGATGTCTCTTTAAAAGGTCCTTTTTAAATCACAGTTTACAGTAACCGGTTACTATTTATACAACCTGTTGAACCAGTATTATTGGTTCTTATGAGAAGTTGCAAGTTTGAATTCCACCTCACTATCATTTCATCTAGCTTGACTCAGTCTGAAAGTACCTCCCTACTCAGAAGAATGATGTGAAGAATTGTATTACTTTGCTTCACATATACAAAACACAATTTCATACGTAAAATATGAAGACAAAGAGTCTCTTTAAAGACCATCTGAATATTATTCACATTCATATTATTGTTAAAGTAAAAGTGTGTATTTCATGGAAAATAAAGCAAGGTTACATGAAGAGACCGATGTCACAGTAAAACATAACAGATTCTTGTTTACATTTAATGGATAGGTCAAGATCGATGAGTTGGAGAAGCTGAATCTGATACAGTCATTTGTGTTGTGGAACAAGTATTTACAGAGGCCAGCAGAGGAGGCTGTTTCACTATAAATCAATAATTAAACATCTATTTTAATGGTTCTATAGTGCATTCAGGAGGTACATCTACAAAGTGTAAACAGAAGGAAATCCAGTGTGCTTAATTGTACATCTGTAAACAGATGATTTTAGAAGTGAATATTTTTGTAGGATGCTATATTTTGATATCCATACTGACTGGGTAAAAAATCTTAGAAAAACATGTAGTTATTTCTAGTGTTTCAATATTAGTGCATGCGTCTGACATAGTAATGTCATGCAGTAGTGTGAGACATGATTTAATAATAATAATAATAATAATAATAATAAATATATTCAAGATTGAAATTAGGTTGTCCAAACATATTTCATTGTCCAGACAACTGTAGACTGCAGACAACAGATCAGACAGTTGTTCAGGTAAACGGTGACTGAGTACAAGATGCTTATGGATGCTATAGAAGATGAATTGCAAGTAAATACAGTAAGCCCGATTTAAGCAGGGATCCCACTACTTTGGAAGAACCCCCAAAACTGTGTGGACATACTGTATGTGTTTGGTGACTGCCGTACACACAAGGACTCAAACCTGACCTTGAGAGAGAAGGCCTTCTTTCAACAACAACGTGAGAGATGGGCTCCACACCTGAATGGAGATACTGAATGAAAAGAGGAGAAAAAATGGTGGCCATCAAATTTTATTGGTGATGTGCTTTGTGTAACCAGTCTATATGCATCAATATTATGCAGATTTGCATTAAAAAAATATTCACATAAATTTAATGTGCTCTAAACATTGTAGGGTGACCAGAGGTCCCGGTTTTCCAAGCTGTATGGTCATCTAAACATATCAGACAGTTGTTCAGGTAAACGGTGACTGAGTACAAGATGCTTATGGATGCTATAGAAGATGAATTGCAAGTAAATACAGTAAGCCCGATTTAAGCAGGGATCCCACTACTTTGGAAGAACCCCCAAAACTGTGTGGACATACTGTATGTGTTTGGTGACTGCCGTACACACAAGGACTCAAACCTGACCTTGAGAGAGAAGGCCTTCTTTCAACAACAACGTGAGAGATGGGCTCCACACCTGAATGGAGATACTGAATGAAAAGAGGAGAAAAAATGGTGGCCATCAAATTTTATTGGTGATGTGCTTTGTGTAACCAGTCTATATGCATCAATATTATGCAGATTTGCATTAAAAATATATTCACATAAATTTAATGTGCTCTAAACATTGTAGGGTGACCAGAGGTCCCGGTTTTCAAAGCTGTATGGTCATCTAAACATATTGTATTAAATACCAATTATGCACAAGTATGTACTAAAGCTGCACATTAAGTGCTTGAAACATGCATTTAAAAATGCACATTCATTGCCAATTAGGCACACTTTATTCTGTGTGCATTACGTGCATTAAAATGTTCCCGCTAAAATGTGCATTAAACCAAAAAATAAAATAAAATAGAAAGTCTAATTATATTTCTTTAAATGGTATATAAAAGTTTTGTCATGCATATGACGTGTATATAATCTCCAATGATTATTTAAAGAAATGTTCATTTACTTTTGTCAAGTCAACAGTATCTATCACGTCAGCGTTGCGCCTTTGTCCGCGTGCATTAAAGGTTAATTTTGCAGAGAGATTTTAAGGTAATATTTTAACATTTTATTTTAATTGCATTATTTTAATATTAATGTCATGAGAGTTTGTATTCTGTACCAGTAGGCATGTTATGGTATTATTAACTCTCCAGATAATTGTTCAATTTATTTGTTTGTTTTTAACTCTTAATTATTACATTTCAAAGACTTTTGACTTTTCAACAGTATCTATCTATCTATCTATCTATCTATCTATCTATCTATCTATCTATCGTTTGTTTGATTGTTTGTCTGTCCTTTACTGATAAATGAGAGTCTGTGTATATAATTGTTGGAAACCCGTGGTGGTGCTCTTGTACAAATATTACACTGGCCAATCTTTAAAAAGCATGCTAAACATAATGATGATGGTAATGATGAATTTTAATGTCAAATTAGGTGAATGCAATAAATACATTTAAACATACTGAATGAACTAAACGCATTAAGCTGTGAATACATTGCATTTGCAAACATCACGTTTCATTATTACTTTAAAAAACACCATTAGTTTCTGCCAAAGTATGCTACTGTAACTGCAATATTAATGTAGTACAAAGTTTCTGAAAGATGTATGCTATATAGTGCATGTAAAAATCGAGTCAAATCCTGTAACCAGCAGGGGGGGACCCTTTCACAATGTTGGCCCATACAAAATATATCATTATAGTATATTGAATTCTATATATAGCAATAAAAAGACATAAGTATTGTTTCTTTTATTTCTATATAGGGTAAGTCAGGGTAAAATTAAATTGTTATACTTTTGAATACAGATGGCACAAAATCTCATCTCAATCCTTTTGATGAATGGCTATGGTAGTTTTAATGCTGTTAGTGGGGGATTTGTGGACAGATGCATGTTTTTATGTTTGAGGAGTTGTTAAGTGAAAAGATCAAATTTTGGGTAAGATGCACAAAAGATCTCAAGTGGTGTGTTGTTACTACTGCAATTAGTTTTAAACATCATCTTTTCATTCAGATCTATAGGCGTTTAGGCACGTAGACATGGTCAAGATGATCTGCTGAAGTACAAACTAAGCATCATAATGGGGAAGAAAGGTGATTTAAGTGACTTTGAACGTGGCATGGTTGTTGGTGCCAGACGGGCTGGTCTGAAACTGCTGATCTACTGGAATATTCATGCACAATAATTTCTAGGGTTTATAGAGAATGGTACGAAAAAGAGAAAATATTTAGTTAGCGGCAGTTCTGTGGCTGAAAATGCCTTGTTGAGGTCAGAGGAGAATGGCCAGACTAGTTTGAGCTGATAGAAAGGCAATAGTAACTCAAATAAGAGTTACTAGAAGAGCATCTCTGAACGCACAACACATTGAGCCTTGAAGCAGTTGGACTACAGCAGCAGAAGACCACACCGGGTGCAACTCCTGTCAGCTAAGAACAGAAAACTGAGGCTACAATTTGCACAGGATCACCACAATTGGACAACAGAAAACTGGAAAAAGGTTGCCCGGTCTGATGAGTCTCGATTTCTGCTGTGAATGGTAGGATCAGACTTTGGCATAAACAACATGAAAGCATGGATCCATCCTGCCTTGTATCAACCGTTCTGGTGGTGGTGTAATGATTTAGGGGATTTTCTTGCCACACTTTGGGCCCCTTTGTACCAGGTGAGCATTGTGTAAACGCCACAGATTACCTGAGTATTGTTGCTGACCATGTCCATCCATTTATGGCCTCAGTGTACCCATTTTGTGATACTTCCAGAAGGATAATGCACCATATCACAAAGCTCAACTCATCTCAGTCTGGTTTCTTGAACATGCCAGTGAGTTCACTATCAATCCAATAGAGCGCATTTGGTATGTGCTCAGTTGCGTAATGCTTAACTGCGTGATGCTGTCATGTCAATATGGGCCAAAATCTCTGCAGAATGTTTCCAGCACCTTGTTGAATCGATGCCATGAGGATTGAATGCAGTTCTGAAGACAAAAGGGGGACCAAGCCAGTACTAGCCAGGCGTGCCTAATAAAGTGGCTGGTTAAGTGTATGTGACAATTTAAAAGTAAATGCCCAGTGTTTTTAATGGAGGGCACCTTCCCCATCTTACCCTATATCGGACATTCTTTTTCCCAGTGGTCTGTGGTCTCATACATCCAGTCCCCACTTCACTTGATTCAGATTCCTATATACATGTTTGTACGTTTATTTGAAATGACACAGTTTGTCATTAGCATGTCAGTTCATATACAGTACATGTCTGAGTCATCAGTGTCTATTGTTATCAAGAACATATCATCAGGTGTGCCATAAATGATTATGTATTCCATTACACACTTCAAGTGATCTAATCCACCACTGGATCAAATAAAGCAAATGTAGCTTCTCTGATTTCAAATTAAATCACATTTTTAA
Organism: Sinocyclocheilus anshuiensis; assembly: GCF_001515605.1. NCBI lineage: Eukaryota > Metazoa > Chordata > Actinopteri > Cypriniformes > Cyprinidae > Sinocyclocheilus > Sinocyclocheilus anshuiensis. The sequence goes on along the minus strand of NW_015539843.1, from coordinate 779,515 downwards.
ATGTCCTCTGAGCTAATTGTGTGTATTGTTGATTAAATCAGTCTTGCTCACGCGCTCTCTCTTTCACACACACACACACACACACACTTCCTCCTCTGCCATAATTAAATCTCTGAATGCTTCCATTCTCCAGGGGTCTCTCACTGCTTGAGGTGGGCTAAAAATAATCCTGGTCATTCAAGTCTAGACCTAACTCCAACCCTCATGAGTGCACACAAGCTACACGTTTTTCAAAAGAGTGCAACCACTGTTACCATCCCTATGCATCTAATCTATTATTGCCCAGTTTTTAAGTCACAATCTCAAAAAGTGTCTCTCCCTTTAGCTCTGTTACTATGCTTTCCTGATATTGCTACTTAGCAACAGTCTCCAAGACAACAAATTCAGCCCTCTCCTCTGCATCTTGTTTCACTTTGCCTCTCTTTTTCTTCATTATTGCAGACATAGTTTAGCTATAAATGGTTCATCAACCCTTAAACCTCCTGACTGTGTTGTGAAGTAAAAAGTTTGCTGTGGTTTGCAGTGTTGGCTTGCAAACTGCTAAAGTAATTTGCAATATGAGATCTATTTTTTTAAATTATGTCTGCTGAATAAAAGCAAATCAGCCATAAAGTGTGAGGAATGCAAATCGAGGCAGTGAAAAGTCTGCTAAATTTAGACCCGCTGCTCTCCCTAAAAACAAATGGCATCATTGTGGCACCTGTGCGTCATTGAATTGTATATATTGTAGTGTAGTTTGACTGGATTACATTACTTACTTCATCATAATAATGACGAACATCATTGGATTTACCATATTACAGTAACAAGAGAGTTGTTCTTCTGATTGGTCATTTAATTTTCTTTGACAACACAATGTTGTACTGAATATCTGATGGATGTAACGATCTCAACACTTACTGTAACACAGGCTGGATGAGCAATGGGATCTTCCAACATCATGATTATTGTCCCCATCTGGACATGGGCATACTAAATGCCCAATAATAATGAGAAAGGGAGAGAGGCATCAGCCACAAAAATGTCCTCTGCAATGTCCTCATTAATAAAGCCTGCATCAGCTGTTCATTAATGGAAAGTAACTGAAGAGAACCAATTTATAAAGAATTGTCAAATGACAGAGTATTTAAAATTATCAAACTGCACTTCTTAAACACTTTCTTATCAGGATTGTTTTTCACAAAAAACACACACAAATATCCTTAACAAACAAGATCAGTTTAATTCATGAACAAAATTGTATTTTGGTTATAAAGATTTTTAGAGAGTACACACTGCCATTCAAAAGTTCTGAAGAAATTAATACTTTTACTCAGCAAGCAACTTTTACTTGCATTCAGTTGATCAAACGTTACAGTTTGATTACAAGACATTTATAATGTTACAAAAGATTTCTGTGTCTAATAAATTCTGTGCTTTTCTATTCATCGAAGAGTCCTGAAAACTGTAATTGTTTTCAAAATTGATAATAATAAGAAACGTTTCATAAGCAGCAAATCAGCATATTAGAATGATTTCTGAAGGACCGTGTGACACTGAAGACTGGAGTAATGATGCTGAAAATTCAGCTTTGCCATCACAAATCACATTTCAAATATATTAAAATAGAAATCTTTACATTTTAAATATGTTTTTAATATGGACCACTTTTTAAATACATTATTTACTGGACTTTTTTTGGAGATTTTAAACAGTAATTCTCACAATGAAAAAAAAATGTATGGGTCACATTTTGGTGCATTTTGGAGCTTAAAAGCCATCATTAACATTATATGGCCAGGATATTCTCATAAAATTTTGGTTTTGTGTTTCTGGGTTTCAAAGAAATATAGTAATATAAAACAATGGTGAATAAATATATAGTTCAGTCATGAAACTCTAGATGGCGCTTTCTGACGGGGTGTTAACGTAACTGATGATATTCAGAGAGTTAAACGACTTGGCACAAGCTGATTGGTTCATGCTGCATATGCAGCCAATGAGCTTACTGCCTTGCATTTATACGGCTGGCTAGCATTCACTTGAGATTCCTGCAGCGCACTTTCAAAGTTTCTCTGAAACCCTCCACCTTCCCCAGCTCCACCT
>NW_015539843.1:773928-776998 GCF_001515605.1 Sinocyclocheilus anshuiensis | reverse complement strand
AAAAAATTAACAAATGATTTTAGCAAATGGCTGCAATATAACAAAGAGTGAAAAATTTAAGGGAGTCTGAATACTTTCCGTACCCACTGTACTCATGGCACCGTATCGCCATATGCATTGGCAGTAGCAAGTTCCTGTACTTGCTTGCAGCAGCAGCAATAATCTACAACTACAGCAATAACCAACAGCAGCAGCAATTCAGCAGAAGCAGTGTGGCAGATCTGTTCCGCCAAGACCAAATACATTAACATTGTCATATCCATCACCATGCTGAAATGTTCTGAGAGTTGTCATGATTGAAATGTTATTAAATGACAGAATTTCCAATATTGTGTGAACTGTCCCTTTAAATGCAGCTTTTCAGATGGAAGCATCCACAAGATTAGCAAGATAATCATAGTTATGACAGGATATTTTTTTTTTTTAGAAATTATGATTTCAACTTGTTACCATGAGGATCACCATGAGAATTGTGCTCACAGCCCCTGAGGTAGTGAGGCTGGCCAGAGAAAAAGTTTAATTGGCAATGTTCATTCAGTCAGTAGAAAGAGCGCATGAGTGAGAGAGAAGGGAGAAAACTAATGCTCATTCAGTCGGTCCAGTTGACTCATTAAATGCAGTGTAAAGGGCAGTGAGACAGCATGGTGTAGGACAGACACAGCTGTACATACTAGCACTCTGTTAACACCGCATAGTGCCTCATGGCTAAATGGATCATTGTCTGTCAGCAAAATGTTGCATTTCTGGTACAAGAGTGACCCTGGATTGGCCTGAACATTTTCACAGTTTTATGATGATTGTATGTGATCTTGAAAAAGGGAAAACGATTCTATGATATTCAACTGAAAAAAATAACTATATACAGTAGACATGCCAATTTTCCATATTTTCTATTTCTGTGCATTTCCACCATGTTAGAGATTTGTATTGCATCAGACCAATTGAACGATGATAAATTGCTCTGGAATCAAAATATACAATCAGGACAAACTAAAGTAACAACAGGACTTGTCCTGTACAATTAACAATATAGAACTACTAACACATGAAAATATTGTATATACTATCTAATGGGAAACTGAACAATCTATTGTTTGCATACTAAACCCGGAAAAGAACAGATCGTCAAGACAATCTTTGATGTTGGCTGACAAAGTCCTGAAAGTCCTTTTTTTCTTGATAATAGTTTTTAAAGCCTTGAAGGTATAGAGCCTGTACTTTGAATACTTTTAGATCAATAAAACATTAAGAGTTGGATAAGAGAGATGGATGTAGCTTGAAGAATTACAGTCAGAAATCATCAGAAGAAGTCTATAGCATGTTTGATCATCCACTATGGGAAAACTGTAAGTATGATCTGCTAGAAAAGATCAAGTAACCTGAGTGAGAACGGACTGAAGCTCTGTGCTGAGTTTGGTGAATGTGGCTCAAAAGTTTTAGAAGAAGTTTTTCAGGCTGATGTAATAACTGCACAATGCACAACATGGGTCTAAAATGACCCGTATTCATTTCATGCATGGCTGGGCAATTTTTGGCTTATCTTATCTTATGAAATCAATTTGTTTCAGCATTTAATATTCCTTGATCTATGAATTCCATGATGAATATTCAAAATATCTTATTTTCAATGAACACAAATTATTATTTTAATTTCTGCTAGGTTTTGTGTTACTACATCAAGTTTACACACATGGGACAAAAATGACCCATCAATGCAAGCATGACAAAACAAAACACATTGTAACGGAGCCGACGAGACGAGAGACGTGCGGATCCATCTGCAACAGGCAGAGAATTTAACATTGGAATTCTTGGCAAAGACTGGTTGAGTTGACAGTTCATAACTAGACTCATTGAGTGAAACTGGACTGACAGAAAATTCTGACATATTACACACTGGTGCATTAGTAGAAACTGGGCAGATGTATGGTTCAAAATCAGACATATTCCTTGAAATTAGTGGGCAGACAGACAATTCAGGAACAGATTCATGGGTTGACACTGTGTGGACTGACCGTTCATTATTTAACTCCTTGACTGAGACTGGCAAGACAGATAGTTCAGAATTAGACACACTTGGGGAAACAGAACAAGCAGACAGTTCCTTAATAATCTTTATGGCAGTGACAGAGTTAACGGGAAGGACATGGGGTGAATTAATAGTTTCTGGGCTCATGACAGTTAGGGTTAAGGGTTCAAAGGCAGAGTTTTTGGCTGTGACAGACAGTTCACAATCAACCCCCATGGCTGGTTCAGAACAGGACAAGAGTTCAGAGATGGCCTTCTCGGCTGGTTCAGAATAGGCAGAGAGTTCATAGGTGGCCTCCTTGGCCGGAAAAGGACAGGCAAAGAGTTTGCAGACGGCCTCTATAGCCGTGACAGGACGGGCAGAGAGTTCACAGATGGCCTCCATAGCCGTGACAGGACAGGCAGAGAGTTCACAGATGGCCTCCTTGGCCAGAACAGAACAGGAAGAGAGTTTACAAGTGGATACTACCAACACCTCTGGAGGTTCTGCAGCGGATGCCGCCATCTCTGGAGGTTCTACAGCAAGGAACAGGAGGGGGTTTGGGGATACCAGCTGCGCGTGCAGACACCAGCGGTGCATCCCTCACACTGGATATCAGGCTGGGGTACTGAAGGGCTGACCTTGATAATCTGGGTGTAACAGACAGGACGTGACATGACTCTGGATGATCAGCTGTGATGTGACATGACTCTGGATGAATAGCTGAGACGTGACGTGACTCTGGACGACCAGCTGAGAAATTGCGAGATTCTAGAAGATCAGCTGTGACGTGACATGACTCTGGACGAACAACTGAGACGTGACAAGGCTCTGGCAGATCAGTTGTGACTTGAGATGACTCATGAAGATCAGCTATGACTTGACTTGACTCAGGAAGATCAGCTGTGACTTGACTTGGCTCATGACAATCAACTGTGACTTGACTTGACTCAGCAAGATCAGCTGTGACTTGACTTGACTCAGGAAGATCAGCTGTGACTTGACTTGACTCAGGAAGATCAGCTGTGACTTGACTTGACTCAGGAAGATCAGCTGTGACTT
>NW_015539843.1:753144-772354 GCF_001515605.1 Sinocyclocheilus anshuiensis | reverse complement strand
CAGTGGCCGTAACAAGACTGGCAGACAGTTCAGAAATGGCATCTTTAGCCATAACAGGGTGAGCAGAGAGTTCAGGGGCAGCCTTTTTGACCGTGGCTGGAATGTCAGAGAATTCAGAAACGACCTCCTTGGTCGGAACAGGACAGACTAAGAGTTCAGAAACGTCCCTCTCTGGAGGACCTGGAGTTAGCACCGCCATCTCTGGAAGTTCTGTGGTAGTGTATGCAGCCCAAACACACGAAAAAGCGATCCCCATCATGGGAAGCGCTTCAGACAGGGGAATCAGTTCAGGAACAGGAGGGGGTTTGGGGATACCAGCTGCGCGTGCAGACACCAGCGGTGCATCCCTCACACTGGATATCAGGCTGGGGTACTGAAGGGCTGACCTTGATAATCTGGGTGTAACAGACAGGACGTGACATGACTCTGGATGATCAGCTGTGATGTGACATGACTCTGGATGAATAGCTGAGACGTGACGTGACTCTGGACGACCAGCTGAGAAGTGGCGAGACTCTAGAAGATCAGCTGTGATGTGACGTGACTCTGGACGAACAGCTGAGACGTGACGAGGCTCTGGCAGATCAGCTGTGACTTGACATGACTCATGACAATCAACTGTGACTTGACTTGACTCATGAAGATCAGTTGTGACTTGACTTGACTCATGACGATCAACTGTGACCAATAGCATGCTGACCTAGCTAACATTAGCTACCTTGAATAGAATATGTCAACAACAAGCTAGCTAATAGTATTGGGCATGTTTCTCTTTCTCACTAGTAATGGATTTCAAGGTCAAGGTAACCTTAGCCTAACATTCAAATATTATGTCCAGTTATCTTTCACAATATATCAAATATTTTCGGTAGTAATAAATAAATAAATACTTACCTGCATCAAATATTCAAAAGCAGCCATGCTTAGTTGTGAAATGTGTGGCAGGTGAAAAGTTTTCTGAAGTAAATATGTTCCTATTTGCAAAAATGAGCAAATATCAAAGGTTTCTATTTGGGTCATTTTTGACCCATGTGTGTAAAATTGATGTAGAAATACAAAAACTGTTTTTGTTTGTTTATAAAATAAGAAAGGAAAAATAAACATAATGATTTGTGGAGATCAAAAACAAGATATGTAATTAATATCTGGAATAATAAATGATAAAATACATTTCTTTCAAAGGTTCAGCAAAAAAACACTCAGCCAGGATTGAAATAACATGAACGGGTCATTTTAGAGACCCATGTTGTGCTGTGCATTAGAAGGGTAGAGATACAAAAAAGTTTTGTTTTTCAAAAGTAAGAAAGGGAAAAAAAATGAAAATAAGGATTTGTGATGATCAAAAACAAGTTCATTGAGGAATATCTGGAATACTGATGATTAAATTAATTTCTTGCAAAAATATAAAAAATAAAATCTCAGTCGGGTCACTTTGACCCATGTTGTGCATCAAAGTGTTAATTTGTTTATCTTATTTATTTATTTATTGTTTGTTTGTTCGTTTGTTATTATTATTTTTATTCACATTGACTTCCACAACTTAATTTATTCGTTGTAGATGTTTCTGTTTAATCTCAGTTGACTGTCTGGAATGGAAGATTTTTTTGTTATATTTTTGGGCTTTTTTGCCTGTGTTGGACGGACAGTCAAGTGCAGACAGGACATGGAGAGAAGGGAACATGTTCAAGAAAAGACCTCAAGTCAGGACTCAGTTGGTCAAAATGCTACTGCACAATATGTCAGAGCTCTACCCACAAAGCCATGGCTCTAATAGGAAGCAGTGTTTGTGTGTGTTTTTTTTTTTTTACTTAATAGCCATTTTAACAAAAGCAACTTATTGTAGTAATGGCAAGAATAGTCTTCCTTTAACCTGAGGTTAATTGACTCACTCAAGATCACAATGGTGATAGTGGTTCTCTTCGGTTCACAGGTCAGCAGTTTCTGACACTCTGCATGAATTTTATCACTTGAATTCTCATTAAGTTAGCAACACCTCTGCTACCACTGCAGTTTCCTTTATCTATAACAATACCATAATCCATCTAGACTCATCAAAACCACATGTAGCTGTAATCTCCTTTATGCTCTGTCTTCTTTATGAGCACAATTCAAAGCCTTTATGGTCTTCTTTTACAATGTAAACAGTAACAAGCTGAATATCAGGTACAACAGGAGTAAAAGCCAACCTTAAGGAAAATATAATTTATATGTTAATAGGAATGTACAATGTGACAAAAATGTTCTTTTTATCAGCAATTTTTTCAACCAGAAGGAACCTTTTTTTTCTCTTTTGCATTCTCCAAAGACTATCCCTCCTCTTCGAAAGGTACTGAAAAACTATTATTGATTCGATCAATAAGCAATGAACAAAAATCTGGGATTTCTGGGATGCCCGTTATAAATCTTCAACATTTTAAAAATGTTAGATCAAATGACCTTAGAATCAATATTTTGATTTGCACATACTGAGCTCGTAGAACAGGACATTTTTCCATTTCAATTTTTTTTAGTATTTTAAGGCAAAAAATTGCCAGGAATAGTCAGATTCAACCAGAATTCTCTACTTATACATCATATTTACAAACCACATAGTATAGACTACTTCTGTACAATAAGTAGTGAGAAGTAATCATTAAAATGTAAGTAAATATAGCCAGTGCATAACACAGGTTTCACAGTGATTAACCCAACTTCAGGCGTTAAAGGCATATCAAGCTCAACAGTAACATTTCATTTGCATATAAATGTGTCACTTTAGTGCTGAAATGCATGTTTAACAAAAAATGGGTGCACACTTTAGGGCATTATGTACTTGCTTCCTTAATATTTGCACATTTTAATATTGTTTTTTTTACCCTGAAGTGCACAGTCTGCAGGAAGAGTATCCCTGGAGCTACAGTAAGTGCCTTGTGTAACTCCCAATTATGTTTTAATTAATTAATTAACAGTTTTGTTAGCAGGCCAAATCTTTTAATATAGTACCAACACCTGCAGTGCTGCTCCTGCTTCCTTACACTCACACTTTCATTTGCCTTATTTGTCTGTTTATTTCGACATGTGTTTGTTTGTGTGTGATGGAGACAGAGCGAGAGAGCAAGTTCCTGTACTTGCTTGCAGCAGCAGCAATAATCTACAACTACAGCAATAACCAACAGCAGCAGCAGCGTAGCAGATCTGTTCCGCCAAGACCAAATGCATTACAGTAACATTGTCATATCCATCACCATGCTAAAATGTTCCGAGAGTTGTCATGATTGAATTATATTATGTGTTTTCTGAATGAGAACATGGTTAAACCTGTGCAAAATGATGGCGTTTTTGTGTAGAGTTTTGCAGAAAACACAGAGCAAATTGGAACGTGTGTGCAAACAGGTGAAATGTGTTAAAAGTTTTGAGAAACGTGTCTTTGTTTTGAGAACTGTATGAATGGTTTGGAAAATTGGGCCAAATTAATCAGTTATAGTGTGTTAGCAATCGAGAAAAACTGTAATGCCAGTGGAAGTTTGGAGCTCTTCAGATATGGAATAAGCAGAGCGTTGATGACTTTTACGCACAATGAGCCTCAGAGCACTCGTGACCCCGCTCTGTGACATTAGTGGTCTTCCGCTTCGTGGCTGAGTTGCTACTTTTGCTAAATGCTTCCACTTTCCAATAATACCACTTGACCGTGGAATATCTAGCAGGAATGAAATTTCATGAACTGACTTATTGCAAAGGTGGAATCCTATGACAGTGCCACGCTTGAATTCACTGAGCTTTTCAGAGCGCCTCTTTTTATATCCCATATGCCAAAATATATATGCAGTATATAACAGTGAAACTTGATTAAATCTGTTCTTAAAATTGAAAATAAATGTAGTTTTATCCTTCATATACCAAAATACATTTCAAAGCGTACCTACATGCTTACAATACAATCTTACAGTAGCCTACATTTAGGCAAAATGCAAATGTGGATGGAATAAACTAAAGTGATTTTTTGTTGTTTGTTTGTTTTTTCAAATGTGAGATGTGAATGTATTTTCTTGTATTGAAATATATGGAGGGCAAAATATAATTAAAATGCTATGCTATTTCATATTTTAAAAAATATTTATAACTTTAAAATATTTTTTGACGCTATGTCTTGTGTCACTCTGAGCATTGTCATCATGCAAGATAGATAGCGTGTCTAAGCGTCTAACCCACTGAGATTGCTGTTCCACCTTCAAACAAGAACTAACTGTAGTGTGCTTCTGGTTCCTTGGCAGAGAGTGCAAGTGACGTCACAGGGGGCTGACAGTGCATGTGATGTCCCAGAGGACGTTGAGTGCATATAACATCATAGAGCGCATATGAGGCTGACTGCAGATACTCAGCCACAGCCGTCTATCTAAACGTCCAGACATGCTATTAGTGGAGGCATTGCAAATTGATTCATTGACTCATTTCTGAACAGAGGAATCTCCTGGGGACTTTTAATTATGGTTTGAGAAATGCCTCTGGTCTTTTTAGTCTTTGGTCAATATAGCACCTAACAGAGGAACCGTGCTGGCTATATAGGCTGTGTTTGGAATTGCTCCTTACTGCTTGTAGTAGTATTGATGCAAGATATAGTATATATAATATGCGCAATAAGCATATTTTTAATTAGAAATGTAGCATTGTATCACTTGTTCACCATTGGATCCACTGCAGTGAATGGGTGCCGTCTTTAAACCTTTTTCTTTAAACCATTGTTTCTGGCTAAAAAACTCCATTAAAATAGTCATCTTGTCTGAATCAAGAGGGAAATATGCACAGATCAAGCACCATTTACAAGGGAAAATAGTCCAAAACAGTTCTAAACAAATATGTCAGTGGATTTTGATGTGAAAGGATAACAGGGGATTAACGTTATTTTGGATTATGGACTCCTATTTGGTCCAGAATTTATGGTTTAAATTTAAATGCCTTAATTATGGATTTGTTTCTTATAAAGACATTTCACAAGATGTTAATGTATGGTCTGGAGTTGTGTAGGTTACTTGTTGATTATTGTGATGTTTTTGTTAGCTATTTGAACGCTCATTCTGATGGCACCCATTCACTGCAGAGGATCCATTGATGAGCGATGTAATGCTACATTTCTCCAAATCTGTTCAATAAAGAAACAAATTCATCTACATCTTGGATGGCCTGAGGGTTAGTACATTTTCAGCAAATCTTTATTTGGGTGAACTATTCCTTTAACTGGACACCGCTTGCAGAATTAAACATGCAATAAAATAAAGTTAAGTGACAAGAATACTGCTGTTTGAAATTTTTATTGTGGACTGTGTCATAATGTTGCCCTTATAATGTACAGTATGCAGCATTCCAAAATTCCATTTGGAAATAGACCAAAATACACATTCAGCAGATGCTTTTAACAAAAAGCAACTTATACTGCATTCAAGATAAACATCTTTTCAGTTGGCATTCCCTGGGAATCGAACCCATGACCTCGACGTTGCTACCATGCGCTACTGTTCGTGCTAAAGGAACGCTAATGGAGTTTTTACCATATAACGCAGAAGGTGATAAAACCATCGCTTAACTTTAAGGGTCTTTTTATTGTCACTTAACGGTCTCGACATATTCTATTTGCGTCCTAATCTGCCAGTGGAGGTTTATGCGCCTCTTTCTTAATCTTCCAATATAATAAATGACTTCAAATGGATGAAGCCACAGAAACAGGCTGGGCGCTCACTCGTTTTGACACACACACACACGCGCGCGCGAACACTCACAAGAGAGGAGCGCAGAAGAGAGGAGAGAGAGGCTTGGGCATTCCCTCACATTCCACTTGACAGATCTGCGCGGTGAAGCTGCTGCTCCTGTAGTGAGTGGAAGAAAGACATTTCTCCTCAGCGCTTGAGGAGGATTCATCACGAGAACACAATGCAGGTGAGGAATTGATCATACATAGCACCTTTATTCCTAACGGATGTCTTTTTTTAAAATAGAAAAAGAAATAGTGTGGCATCAAGTAGGAATCATGTACGGTATAATTAATAAACGCTAATAAATTAGAGAAATTATATTCTAAATCAGCATGCATTTATAATCATTGTGGTTTCTAATACGATCATTTACTGTAATGATCGACTAAGTTGACATAATTCACTCGAACTGTAGCTCGCGCGTCCTCAGAGCGAGTCCTCAGAGTGTCTTATATGATGTGTATTATTATGTATGATATATCATTACCGTTTGGGCAGTGATGATGACTGACTCTCCGCCGCTCTTGAGGACCTCTACAGAATAGAGATGCTTCTCGCTTCAAAGCCGCTGAGTGCCCCTGCAATTTAGTCTAAATACTCTCGGGTGAAAGATCTCTTCAAATGGAATGACATGCTCTTCTAGTGAAGAGGGAAAAACACGGAGAGTTAGAGGAATTAAAAGTTGTGCAGAAACATACGACTAGGTCGAGTGAGGTCGCGTAAATTTAGAAAGCATTGCGCGCCAGCCTCTGTACATAAGAGGCTTATTCCCAGATTTGATTTATTTTTCCCTTTTTTCTTGTTTTCATCTCCTCTTAGTTTGGGGGATCTAAGGACACCTAATGTTTTGAACGTTCTGTGGCATTCAAATTCAATTTGTTTATCTTTTAATGATTGATCTGCAGATTTTGCTTTGGACCTCAAGGATTATCTAATATGATGAACGGGTGGCTTCATGCTGTTGACTCATGTTTGTGAGTCAGAGGGTTTCAAGCTGATGAGTTTTGAACCTTGTAGTGTATGATGGCTTCTAGCTGTGAGAATCCTTCTCAGTCACCGCATGAAAGGTTTGACATTTAAAAGGTTCAATCATTTGTTTATGTCAGCTTTGAAATAATTGTGTGGATTAAATTCTGTTGTACCCTAGGGAGCAGTCCGATATACGCATCCCGAGAGCTTTGATCTAACATCTAAAAACTAGATTTATCATTGTTCTCTGATGATAATGAGCACTATGCTTTCCTGATGTTTTAAGACAACTGATTTGTTTCTGAAGGGCACAGAAATGTCAAAATTTTAACACATTAAGTGTGAGTCATCAGGCAGTTTTCACTTATTTTCTAAATAATACTTGTTTCTGTCTTGTCAGATTTCAATACTTCACTGACTTGAGATAGTTCGCCCAAAAATGAAAATTATGTGAGCATTTACCCTCAGATTGTTCCAAACCAGTATGACTTTATTTCTTCTTTGAAGTGCCATTTCTAGGGATTTAGGCAACCTAGGTGGTGAAGTTCTTCATGCAAATTTCTCCTTGGTAGAAATTATGGTCTGACATTGTCCGACATCTTTGGTGCACGCTCAGCTGATGCCACTCTAGGCAACCGCCTGCCTAGAAACAGCACTGTTACTTTAGAGAGAGAGAGAGAGAGAGAGAGAGAGAGAGAGAGATGTTTTGAAGAATGTTCGTGCTGCAATTTTACATACACAGCATAATCACATAATTAAAAAAAAGATGAAAAAAATGAATACAAAGGCCAAATGCAGCAACTACCAACCCTGGAACAGAGAAAATGGCTTTGTTTTTTTTTTATTAAATTTTGATTGATTTGATATAAACAGTTTGTTTTCTCTGTATCTGAACAGTTGTCAAAACCAATCTATCAGAGCACAGATCATCATATAAAACTGGGATTTTTAAACTGGGGTCCAGGGACCTTCAGGGGGCCACAAAGGAGTGTATATAGATAGATAGATAGATAGATAGATAGATAGATAAGTGTTTCCCAACCTTTTTTTAGCACCCTTTGGAAATTTTAACAAATTTGTGGCACCCTACAAAATTAATTTTGTCACAATATTTGAATTTCTAACTTCGATATGATAATTTGAAAAGTATAGATACTCGGTACAACAGGGAAGAACTGCAGAATATAATGTCATACAGATATTTTTAATATTATTAAAAACATTTGTCCATCAGCAGTGATAATCAGTAGGCTAATTTATATTGAAGAGACCAATTTATATGACATTTACACGGCACCCCTGCTCTCGACAGACGGCACCCCGGTTGGGAAACACTGAGATAGATAACACATCTACCAGTACAATACTAGTGAGTAGAAAACACATCATATTTTACATATATATAATTTTTCACTGCATAAATTGGCTCTTTATACATGAAAATATTCAGAGTTGCTGCCTTTTAAACTTCAGGATGGGGGACCCTCACACCAGGATGATCACATTTGTGTTTCAGTGTCATCTAAATGATTGAAAACCCCTGGTCTATTGGTCGTAACTCTTTTTGCCTTGACAGCGTAGCTCTCTAATCTTATTTGCGGATGCACATTCAGACCTGCTGGTTTTATGGCAGTTTGACATTATGACAAGAACTACTGTGTTTTCCATTTTTATGTGAACTGTCATTTTTATGTAAGCTATTGCTTAAAAATCTAGCATTGTGCTTTTGTGAGGAAGGGATTCTTCAGATTGTTTTTGTCTTTTCTCTATTATGGCTTTGTTTTCATATCAGTATCGATAATCAAATTTTAATTTGTGTCCATAGATTTCATCAAAGTGTACGTCATGGGCCATGTTGCCCTCAGTTACTGGCATATAGAAACCAAACACCATTCCTCAGCCATTCACACCAAATCAGTTGGTATAGATTAGGTTCTTTCATTAAGGGTAATTCAATGTCCCTTTACACACACAACCGCACAGTGGCCTGGTCTCAATAGGGTCCAGGTGAGTGAGAAGCTGAATAATAAATAATTTGGGGTGGTGTGTAATCCATACTAGGGGAAGGAAATGCCTGGAAAGGGGGAACAGTATAATACAGCGCCGCTGTGAACTGGAGCTGGCACAACCGGCACCGCCAGGGCTCATTTATCCTCTGATGAGCATGATTGAAAGTGTTCGGTGTGAGGTCAGTGCTTTTCCCTCTGTTTACAAGCAAGCACATGTGGTCGTGAGGTAGCAACAGCAAGAAAGATTGCTTCGGTGCTGTTTGAGAATCATGAAGCAGTAGAGTCACGTTGTAGTCCTTTGATTAAACTGAAAGGGAACTTTCTTTTGAGCTGCTTCACCCGTAACTGAATTGGCTGGTTGCAGTGCATTGTTTGGCCTCGCTTCTCTGAGTTTTAATCAGTCTGTGGTTCTGAATTTTAAGTCAGCGGAAGCCTAGAACCTGGAACAGCGATACACGCCGCCCTGAATTAAACAAGAAACATAAATTGGAAGAATGTAGACGGAATACTAAACACAGTATCAGCGAGTGCAGTATAGGCCGGAGGGCCTTATGAATTAATGCTGATATGTTCAGAGTATGAGCAAGTGAGATACAGTATCTCAGAGTAAAGATGCAACACAGAGTTAATTGACATTAATGTCTATGTAATATGCTTATTTCACGCCCAGAACACGCATATGGCAAATAAATGCTGTACATGCTCAATAATTTAACAAATTAATATTACAACATTATAAAATGCTTCTTTTCTACCCCAGATGGTGGCACAGACCTGGCACAAGGCCTGGAGATGTATGACTGAAGCTTCATCAGCCATGTGTCACTAATTATGATAAATATGCTACTGTAGTTGGATCAAACAAAGCAAATGTCTCATATTTTCAAGTTACAGCAACATCTCCTTCGTCTGTAGTCTTTTAATGGAGGAGGACTGACCTGCCGGCTGTTAGCAGTAGATGAGAAATGGTGCGTGTTCTCCATTGACTCTAACCTGTCCCTGTAGACCCATTATCAACAGACCTGCGCGTACAGCTGGGCAGAGACAGCCAAAAGCATTATTGAAACAGGTTTTTTTTAGTGCGCCATTCAATAAACAGCATCCCTTAGAGAGGCACCGTTTGCTTCACATCAAACATGCACAGAGTTCAAAGTGACATACACATTTTGTGTCATGCATGTATATGTAGACATTCTTCATGCCTCACAACTCTGTCTGTCTGTCTGTCTATCCGTCCCTCCGTCCATCCATTCATCTGGTCTTAAAACACTAAAATCAAATGTAAAAAGTCCTGCTGCAAAAAAACTCCTGAGGCAAAAGGCTTCCTGGTTTTTCCGTGAAAATAAAAGTTTGATGTTTTAAAGTCTGAAAATGAAGAGAACTGTAAAATGTTGTTTAACAATTGTAATGTAAAATTATTATTATTATTATTTTAATTATAGCCACATGATACATAATCAAAAAATGTTGACCAAACTGTGCAGTCCTACAAATAAGCACAGGAAACCTGATTTTTCTTAAATCACTTTTTAAATTGCAATCACAAATTTTGTTAGAAAAATCGCAATTCCCCGAAATAATGCACACTATTTAGGCATTACAACATTATAATGTATACACTATTAAAAACTGATATTCATTTTGAGATCTGCTAAATATTAAATTTAACAGATATTAGTGTTACTACATATTAATTTCAAGTTAGTGTTATGATGGCAAAGGTAATCTAAAAGTAAAACTACACTCTAAAAAATGCTAGGTTAAAAACAACCATTTCTGGGTTATTTGGAAACCCAGTGCTGGGTAAATATTGGACAGAACACATGCTGTGTTATTTTGACCTAACTTGTTGGGTTTTATACATTAACCCATTTGCTAGGTTGTTTTTTTTACAGTGCTGGGTCAGTCAAACTATTGAAGTTTTTTTTTAATTATTATTTTAAATAATAAAAATGCACTCTTAAATCAGTTTTTTATATATAGGACAAGAACAGTTCACATACAATATTTTTTTATTCAATGTCAACGCAGTCTTTTACAATCATAAAATCTTCAAAAACATTCAGTAAAGGTTTTAGGACGTGACAGGAGCAGCAAGAGCAACCAATGGGAATCTGTGGGAAGAAAACTGCTATCAGTAGGCTGTTCCAGTTCATTATGACTTATATCATGACTTATCTTATATTCATGTTTGAAAAGTTACATCAAAAACAGCTTTTCCTCGTGCCATCTTGTCTGTCAGACATTTAAGTTTCAACCCGTCAAACACATCGCGACCACAGCATTAGAGCAACAGCACTCCTGTTGTAGTCAGTGGAGCTCACGGAAACTGTTACATATAACAGTGAAGTCGCGTCACATTTCAGTCCTGGTCGTGCATTTGTTTGGCAGGAGGTGAAACTTCTGTGGTGGCGCCGGCGCATCATTCGCTTGCGTTTGTAGAAGGCTAGCGTTCCAAGCAGAGGTTAGCTGCAATGTACATTTAAACAAAAAAAGGAAAAATTTGAGATTACAGACGTTTTACTGTTTATACAGTAATAATTTGATAGGAATACAATGTAATACATACCATACATTCAGGAAGTTTCCCCAGGAAGTTTTCTCTCAGGACAGAACACAAAATGACGGCTAACAAATGTATCCAGTTTTAACCGGTTTGGCACAGTTTACCCGACATTGAGTTACAATGACCCAGCACTGGGAAGGAATGTGAGGGGGTTCATCAATTGTATTGACAGTAAAAATGACCCAGCAGCTGAGTTACAGAAAAACTACCCAGCAGCTTGGTAAAAATGTTAAAAATAACCCAATAAAATGACCCAATAGGCTGAACCCAGCATTTGGGTTAAAAAAAATAACCCAGCAATTTTTAGAGTGTACAAACATTTATATACACATATACAGTAACGACTGGCACAATATCAGCCGAAAACCCATTTACTACAGATATATTGTGGATCTCTAAAAGACATAAAAGAGAAGCAGAAACATGCTGAGAACTATATGCATGCACAAATGGATGAAATCACAAGGAGCCATTTGTGCATACAAACAAGTTACACTGCCCAAAACAATTGCTTTCACTGCCCCCCACTGTTCCCTGCAGCGACACACACTCATTCACACACACTGAAATAAATAGATGTTCTCCCCTAGCAGACCTGCCACCCTACCCAGACATGCGAATGGAGCTGCCTTCCACCCACTCACAGATGCACCAGCTCCATAAAGCACAGAGAAGCATTCGCTCGTTCCTTCTCACTCCGCCGCCACAGAGACATGCAGCCACAAATAGCATCATGGCACCTTAACGCACCGAGGCTACACAATGCCCCTCCTGCTGACTATCAAGGGTTACTGTAGACACGCTAGTCCACTATTACAAGAGAGGAGGAAAGTCAAGACAGATCCTCTCTGAAAAGGTCATTTCTCCCTTTGTGTGGAATCACGGACGAGGCATTTCTCCGGAGGCAGGGGCACGCCATGGCATCCGAACGTTTGAATTTCATGAAAGAGGAGAGGAAGCTTTGAAATCCATCCCTTTCTTGTCCATTCATCCTAATCTATGTGCCCCTAAATCTTCACCTTGGGAACAGCAGAGTCCGTTTTCTCTGTTTTCCATCCAACTTTTTAATCAGCCTCTCATTTAGGCCGACAAAACAATGCCAGACATCTCACAATCCAATCAATCAGTGATCAGTCAGGATCAGGTCTTCTGAGATTCCAAGTCCACCATCAGGATTTAGAGGCTTTCCGTGTCGATTAATTTAGTCTAATCCTGAAGGACGGAGACAGAGTGAAATAGACTTGTGCTATATAACAGAGCGAATGTTTCGTAAGGGGATTTTACAGGTTGCTAAAGCCTTTTGGAATCCAAATCGCTGTCATTATTTTTCCTGGGAATTCTGGGAAACTGATTCTACCTATAAGTGCTTTTCTCTTGAAGATTCCACTATTACATTTTTAATCTCAGAAAGGAGATTTTTATTTTTTGTTTTTGTATATGTTATAGCAGTTGGGCGGTCCTGAGCTGGGATGATTGACGGAGCAGCAGGCTTGTGGTAGATCAGAGGGATTATATAAGAGGCTGACTGTAACAAGACGACACTCACATTCTCCTTTTGATATTTAGAGAAACACCGTGTCACTCTCATGTGGTAACAGATCCTGGGTACAGAGAGAACGTGTCAGAGAGAGGAACTAGGGAAATGATGTACAGAAAAGGAGACAGGGAGGTTGTTTTTAGGAAAAGCAATACAGAAACTAGTGGAGAGGAGCGAGGAGGGGAAGATGGAGAGATATGGTATCTGACATCAGGCGTGGGAGGACAGGAAGCGAGTATGGGAAGGGAGAGATTGACAGTAAAAGTTATTGAGCGGGAAAGGCAGATGAAGCTGGAGCAGGTATCAGGAGGAATAAAGGAGAGAGAAATAGATCGCGGAAGATGGAGAGATTATGCGTTTCAGCTTTATTTTGTGAGTGTGAGTTTGTCTCTTTGGAGAGAAGGTGAACGTAGTGTATCATTTACACTACAGAGACTGACGGCAGGGATCGAGGAGCAGCAGGTGTGTGATCTGATTGCGGGATCTTTCTTTTGTCTCTCTCAGTCTCAGGAGAGAATGTGCACAGGGTGGTCTCAGCTAAAAATAAACTCCTACATGTACTGTATGTGGGACTCATTCTGGAGCTCCAGGGCCCATCATCAAAAGTTGCAACAAGTCAGGACCGGATGCCAATCAGAGCGAATATTGATAGACTGATTTAACAGGTAGGCCAGTTTTTAGATAATTTGAAGAAAAACTTGGCTGAAACTCATGCCAGCTCATGCCGATTAATACCAATCCTCAATATCTGGAAATTGATATTACAGACAATCAATAAACAACCTTGATGAAATGTAACTGCAAATAGATTCACTGATTCAATGTCAATAATTTGCTATTAGTAGTTCAAATACATAATTTTTGGCTTCAATAATATTTAAATTCTTAATTAAGTTATAGTCAATATTGCTGATATTTAGTCCAACAGCATTGAGACTTTTAATTTATTTTTAGTAGTGGATATTTTTCAGTGAATCTTTCTGCAAGTTACATTGTTACGCCAATAGGTGGCAAAATGTGACAATCTTAATCAGTGAGTCAGTAAAGTGATTTATTCAAAAGATTTGTTCAAAACAAATGTATTATGAGTCAGTAATTGACTCATTCACTCAAGCGATTCGTTCAAAAATGCTGAATATTTCAGAAACTAAACAAGAGTTTTATGAGTAAGTAATTGAATCATTCACTCAAGTGATTTGTTCAAAAACTTGGAATCATTTGGATCGAAATACCACTGCTGATTGCTCGGATACGTGCTGTGAATATTCACTGATGTTTCAGTTTTTGGGGCTTTAACAAGCAATGTTATGTCTAAAATGTAAGCTACTCAATATTAACTTATTTTTCTAACTAACTTAAATTATAACCACACTGACATGTTGGTCTGAATATCAGTGTATCTTGCTTGTGTGATAGTGTACGTACAGGCATCAGCCATTCAAAAAACCCATATTGATGACTAATAACCAGTCTGTATGTTGTTTTATCACTTGATCACTTGTATCCTTTAAAAAGGTTAGCAAGCTCTTATATAACAGTTTGAGTAATCGTTTGTTGTTTAGTTGCCTGCCTGTGTTTATGTGCAGGGTGGTAAATATCTCATGCGTGATCTGAAGAAGCACTTACTGTATATCACAGAGCCCTTGACTTGTACTGAATAATCGATTCATCTAGCAACATCCCTTCCTCACTTTCTCTCTCTCTCTCTCTCTCTCTCTCTCTCTCTCTCCCTCCCTCTCTCTCTCTCTCTCTCAGTGTTTAAGGTGGAAGTCATAACAGCTCTTTGAAGACCGAAGCCTTTAGGCTTGTCTTGAGTCAAAGGGTCTGTGGTGCGTTAAGGCGGAACATAAAAACCGACCTCATATTTTGAGATACAGTACATTGACTGGTAAAGCCTGGCAGAGTACAGCTCTCTCTTTATCATACCCCCGCTCCACTATTCTTTGCCCACCTCTGTGTCACAGTTCGGTTGTCACAAATGCGCACAACGAAGGAAAATGTCAAGAATCAGGGTTTTAATGTAGAATACAGGAGAACTATTAAAACACAACCAAACATAAACGCAAACCTAGACGGACTGAGACTAGAAGGAACGAAGGGTTTTTAAACACTGGGACTAATGAGATAATTAAAGCACAGGTGAACAGAATGACATAAGACAACTAAGGAAAACTAGGTCAAAGGAAAACTAACACAGAAATCAACAGCCACGTTACAGTTCGCCCCCTCCTAGGAAGGCGCATCCTCGCATCGCATATAGTCCAACTGAGGAAGGAAGGAAGGAAGGAAGGAGGGAGGTTAGGGGTCCTGGAGGAGGAGGGCAAGGAACTGAAGAGGGGCGAAACAAAACTCCAATATATTAGTCTTTTTTTTCTTTATTTAAAGCACACCACACATCAATCACCATTTCTGTAAATGTGCCAGTGTTAGCCAGCAGGCTAATTTTCAACTGCAGTCCTTTGGCAAGGTGTTTAAAAAACTTTAAAATAACAAAAGAAATAACAAAAACAAAATATCAGCACAATAACTCAATATAATTTCCACAATTAGCCATCCAAGCACACAAAGCGACAACACACAACCCTAAATAGATAAGATGCAAGCCTGCTGGAACAGTAAGAAAACATAATGCAAATCAGGTGCAATTTTGAGTTAATAAAATAATAGCAAACACCTATATTGTATAACACTATTAAAAAAAAGCATTCCAGACAATTAATAAAACACTAAATAGTCCAAACATACCCAAAATCGTCCCATCATACCCATCGTCTGAAAACGAGCAAAAGACATGGGCCAATTTTTAGCACTGGGTTAAATAGTAGTGATAGTAATAAAGAGATCAATAACTATATAGATTAAAAATGTTAGGAGGAGGAGTCAGGGGGAGGCCAGGAGCAGGAGACAGGTGCTGGTCCAGAGACCAGCCAGGATGAGGCCCCAGGGCAGAGTCAAGGAAGGGAGGACCCTTGGTGGAAACTTGGCAGACAACACCCTGGGGACGAGCGATGAAGATGGAGCTGCTGGTGGAGACCCAGGTGGAGTCAAGCAGATGGAGAGCCAGGGTGACACCCAAGGTCCAGAGGGCCAAGGCGGAGCTGACGGCTCATGTGAGGGGACCCGGAAGACCATGGCAGAGCTGGAGCGACTGAGGACAACGGTGGAGCCAGAGAGGTGGAGGAGCCAGACGGAGCCAGAGGAGTGGAATACCATAGCGGAGGAAGGTCGACAACTGACCAAGGTGGAGCTGGAGGAATGAGGGAGCCAGGTGGAGCCAGTGGGATGATGGGCCACGGTGGAGACGAGGGAGCAAGGAGCCAAGAGGAGCCGATGGGTCAGAGGACCGAGGTTGAGACCAGGACTCGAAGGCTGGAGGCAGAGACAAGGGATCCTCACGCCGAGGCAGAGCTGGAGACTGGAAGGCCCAAGGCGAATCAGAGCACCCGGATGGCGCTGACCAAGGGTGAGCTGAGGGACTGACAGGAACCAGTGGAGGCATGGCTGAGGAACTTGTTGATTCTAGGAGAGGAGGCGGGAGAGGGAGGCTAATAGGGAACACAGGAGAACACTTACTGGGCAGAACCAGCGGAGACGCATGAGATTCAGGGCTGGGCGGAACCAGCGGAGACTCAGGAGAATTGGGTATTACCTCCCCAAACCAGTCTATTAAAACCCCATCAAAAAATGTCTTTTAGTTCCTTATAATAGTTTCCAGAGGCCAGCTGCAGCTCACCCTCAGCGGCGGGAGTGTGGCTTCCCTCCAAGCCATCGATCTCCACTAGTACTCCCTCAGGCACGTGCTTTGTTGCCGGCTCACATACCTGGTCAGATGCATTGACAGCCTCTGGGGTGAGTGGTCCCTCTGCTCCAGGCATAGCAGGGCAATGGCAGGAATGTCCATAGTGACAGGGAAGAGGGAAAAAAAGAAAAAAAAAAAGATGCTAAACCATCTTTCTGTCACGGTTCGGTTGACACAAAAGCACACGACAGAGGAACATGTCAAGAATCAACGTTTTAATGTAGAATAAATAGTAAACACAACCAAACATAAATGCAAACCCAGACGGACTGAGACTAGAACGAACAAAGGGTATTTAAACACTGGGACTAACAGAAAACAACAGACACGTTACACTCTGTCTATCTTTAGGTTTTTTTGTATTACAAATACAAACAAAATGTCACATGGTTACATAAGGGCTGGCATTTCCTCTCAAGGACATGGTTGAGGGAACTAGATGATCACAACCTTTAATTCCACATGCTCAAGCATCAGGTTGACCACGCATGATTACTTTTGATGTTACATCTTACAGTAATGTCATCTGAAGGCCAACAGTGACCACCCACTTATTCATTCAGCCATCAACATGCACTGTGTTTAATATAATATTGCTAGTGTAAGAGTCTGTTCACACATAACAAGTTTTTGCATTCCACTGCACTGCTTTTCCAGTTTTTCCAATGTGCACATACACTAGACAGATGTGTTTGACCATTAAGCTCTTTTGCAGTGTCTTGCACATGACACAGCATCTTAAAAATACAGCGGTCCAGACATGTCTGTAGACCTTGAGATTTATTTTTTTTTTCAGTGCCCTGTGTCTCACATATCTGTGTTCCACTGCTCTGCTTGAATTGGTTTTCTATGTAAACTTGTGATAGACAGTTGTTTGACTGTTGTGCTTGCATCTTGCCTCTTTTGCAGTGTCTTGCTCTCAACACAAGCATCCTAAAAATGCAGCGCTCCAGTTAAAAGTTGTTCAACGCATCTCTAGACATTTTGGGGAGTTTTTTTTTTCTTTCACTGCCCTGCTATTCCTTTTGTTTTCTATGTTACTTATGCTAGATGGATGTCTTTGACCGTTGCACTCATGTCTTGTGTCTTTTGCAGCGTCATGCAGATGAACGCTATGTTTTTAGAATGCTGTGTCAAGTTAAAAGTTAACACATCTCTAGACCTTGCTTTTTTCATTTGACTCCCCTGTGTCTCGCATTTTGTGTACCACTGTGGAGGTTTTGGAACTGGTTTGCTATGTAAACATAAATGCTTAGATAGACATGCTTGACCACTGCGTTTGTGTCATACATCTTTTGCAGCGTCTCGTGCATGACACTGTGTTAAAAAAACTTCAACTTTCTAAAAACTCTGGTCTCTAGACCAGAGATCCACTTTCTTGGAGAGATTAGCTCCAACCTGGATTAAACACACCTACCTAGGGTGACCATACGTGCCATTTTCCCAGGACGCGTCCTTAGGGGGGCGTGGCAGAGTCTTAACTTTGATAAAGAATATCTCTTTGGTTTTGAGACTTTAGTCTTTGCAACTTCAGGGATCTTATCTATGCACAATCAGCCTGTAACACTCCAAAGAGAAAGGAAAACTTGAAATCGCATCATATGACCACTTTAAAAAGTTTCAGGAGTGAATTTTGTAAAGTTTTCTCTACCTGAATTTTTCGGGAGTTAATTCACATTGTAGAATGCGGTTGTTACTGAACTGTGTGTGTACAGAACAAGATTAAGCACTAAAAGGTCGAATGACAACCAAATTTAGCTGCAGTGTGTGCATGGCCACACAGTGGTTCATAGTAGTGGGTGGGCGTTTCCATGGTAACAGCGACTTGTCTGATTGATGGAGATCTTTTTAGAATTATGGGTAATGTAGTTTTTACACCAGGAAATTGTATATTAAATGTGATGAAGAAAGAACTCATGGTAGGTCAGTCAATTTTGCAATTTGTATGGTAGGTCAAATCAATTTCTCTTTGTTGAAAATGAACGAATGTAGATATTAACTTCTGCTTCTGTAATGATACTGTTTCCTTCTATACAGCAATGTTGGACCAAGGAACACTGATAATAAAGAGGTTATAATTGATTATATCGAGAAAGGAAAAGGAAACCTCTCACATGCTCTTAGACTTAGCTGTCGTTCTGCTCATGGAAGCAGACTCAAGGGCAGAGAGCATAATGCATTCACATACTGTTTTTTTTTATAGTTGGCTGCACTGTATATACTACACCATATTCAGTATCCTATTCTAAAAATAACATCTACATTTGTGGTGGATTGCATCTTTTACATTTACATTTACCAAAACAATTTGCCTCCAAGGTATTCCCTTTGAATCAAACTCTTGACCTTGGTGTTGCTAGAGCCATATGCTTTACTGTTTGAGCTACAGGAATGCTGTTTTTAAATGTGTCTGTGTATTTGTGTGTGGGCTTTTGAGCAGGGGCGGATTTAGTGAATTGGGGGCCCCAGGCAAAATATAGGAATGGGGCCCTATACATTTGCACACATTTTCCTAGATCAACCTTGAGGTTAATTTTTTGTTGTGATGCTTGCTGCTGCACAATGGTGCCCCATAGTTGTGTCCAATGTTTCTACATTTTTCATGTA
>NW_015539843.1:748888-749661 GCF_001515605.1 Sinocyclocheilus anshuiensis | reverse complement strand
TTTTCGCATTGGTCTGAACAAAAACTACAGACTGGATTATTGAAAATTAACATTCATTCTCTGCCAGTAGGAGGCGTTTTTGGAATGTCAGAAATATAGAATGAGAAAAGTGTGAAAAAATATAGCCTATACTGACGAGGAAAGTCCACTGATGAGTTACCAGCGTAAGCTGTGGGCAAAGGCTGTCTAATTCTAAACTTTAAAATACATTTATTTTAAATGTAAAACACAAATTATAATGGCATATATGTAAAACTTTGTCCTATAATTCTAGCCTATAGCTGCTTATATTTTCTGATTTTTATGTTGCTCTATTTTGAATACCATAAAATTGAAAGGATTTGCTTTTGTATGTGAATTATTTATTAGCCTATTTTTTTTTTCCATGCAGCAAATGCTTTAAAACAGCTTTAAAATTACTTTATTGCATTCCAGTACTTTATTTTAGCATTTTAAAGTACTTTTCACTATAAATTTTATGGGTAGCTTGAATGTAAACATTGTCATGAATTCGTTGTATTCCCATTTGTAAAATAGCCAACAAATGAATTGTTGTAGGCTAACCCGATCTCATGAAAGTGCGTATAGCACGATTTTCTGCTTCTATTTGGTGTAATATTGCTATGCAGAAATTGACTTTGGCATGCAAAAGACTGAAAAATTAATCATTAATGGCATGGCTGGTTCACTGGACATACGGGACACACAGGCCTATAATAACTGCTGAAATGTTTGCGGGGCAAATCTGAGGTCAGTCTGAGCGCTCATGGTAC
>NW_015539843.1:725085-748312 GCF_001515605.1 Sinocyclocheilus anshuiensis | reverse complement strand
TAGGGGGCCCTTGGCTTTTTGGGGCCCAAGGCGGTCGCCTACCTTTGCCTAATGGGTAAGTCCGCCCCTGCTTTTGAGTGGAATGAGGTTGTTCAGTTCATGGTGACTCTGTACCTGATCTAACGCAGAGATCTTCCCTTTCCTCTGAATAAAAGAGTCTCTCTCAGGCTTTAATTATACAGTCCTGACTCTGTCTGCTTCTCTGGCATTAAATGCTAAACAAGGACATGTTTTGTGTATTTGTAAATATATTGAATGAAGGAGTGACTGGAATGTGTGTGTAGTTGTTGAGTAGAAGTATAAAGGATGAATACATTTTTATGTTTTCTGAAGAAAAGGATGTGCTGCGCAACTTGCAGCCATGATGGTAGGGTGTTTTGGGTGGTTTCAAGCACAGTGCTATTAGTGTTGCTTTGTTTATGAACGAAACAGAGCTCTTGAATGTATCTTTTAAGAGAATGTTTTTGTTCATGCCCATGCACTGACTCGTGTTTTTGGTTCATTGTAGTGAGAGTAAATAGCGTTTAAGTGCAAAAGAGCATTTCATTGAACAAAAATGCAACCAAATATGCAATATAACACATATGCCACCATAACTCAAGTTGCTGTTGACATCTTGTTCAAGAATGGATTACGTTTCCCAAAGAACCTTTTTTTTTTTTTAGTGTGAAGAATGCTTTTGACTATAAAGAGCCTTTTGTCCAATGGAAAGTTTCCATGGATGTTAAAGGTTCTTTATTGAACCATAGATGCCAATAAAGAACCTTTATTAAGAATTTACTTCATTGTTATTTGTGGAGAAAATGCTTATGGTGCTTAAAAAGTCTTTCTACAAATGTGCCATGAGATTGTGTTCCAAGTAATGCTGTCTGTGTTGCTATGCGGCCGCTTGGTTGCCAGGGTGTTGTTAGGTTGTCGCTTATTGGGCAAGTCAAAAATGCCTGTATGTTCATATTCTGATCCCTATAAATAACTTAATGGGATTTTGTTTATTTTTTTTATTCTCATTTCAGTTCCCCAGAGGTAAGAATGAACAAAGACAAACATATTAAAATGCATTAAATGGCTGTTACATTTATCACGAAAACAAGATGAATAATCTCAAATAAAGGCACAATAGAGGAGTAAAGCACACTGTGAACTTCACACATTGCCTTTCTGTTTACTTTAGTCTGCATTAAATTAGCTTTTGATGAATTTGTGAATTTATTTTATTCCTTCACCTGTCATTGAGTCTTTTCGCTCACTGTTGCTCTTTCTTTCTCATTCCTCTCTCTTTTTCTCCCCTTGCTCTCTTTCTCTTTCACTCTGTCTCTTTCTTTCTCTCCCTCCCCAATGAAATGCACAGAAATAGCTATGCAAATTTCCCCCCTTCCAAAATGGTTTCATATCATCTCTATATCTTCCAATAACCCTCCATTCTCTCCATCATTTCCCCCTTCATCTGTTTTCTTCACTCCTCCGCTCTGTCTTCCCTTTCTTTTATTGTATTTCTGGGCTCATTATGCTAATTGGCATCAGTAAGAACAAATCCAGTGGTGGATTTTTTTCTCTCGTTTATTTTACTCTATATCTGTTATGCTGCTTCTCTCTCTCTCTTTCTCTCATTCTATCTCTCCTTTTCTATTTATATCTCAGCATGGTGGGAGTGTTTGGTCAGAACAATTACACTACTCTATTTGTCTCCCGCCTTTCTCCGTATTTCTCATCCTTCGTTCCTGTCCCTTATGGAAAACAAACGTGGAGCCTTCTCTCCTGCTTCTTTCATCTTGTCCTCTCGTTTGCACTGGAGTGTATTCTGCATTCTGCATTCTGCATGCGTCTGTTTCCGTGGTCGACAACACCCTCAAACGCTGCTAGATCAATAATCGGTGTGGAATTAAAGCTTGCGTGTGTTTGTGTGCAAACATGTAACCATACGCATGTCCGTGCTTGACAGCATGGCTCTGTGTGTAAACTGAATAGTGTGTATGTGTGTGTGTGTGCATGGGGAAATGAAGAGTGAGTCAGACAGTGTTGGGTCAATTAGAGGGATCGAGGGAGATTATCATTGGCAAGTAGTGTTACAATTATCCCACGACTGAGGCATCATGGGAAGGTTTGGGAAAAAATGAACTGAGCGGATGGAGCTACTAAAAGCTCTGAATGGCCCACATATTTTTCGACAATTTGTCTCATGTCAAATACAGATGAGCTTTATTGGCATGACTGTGTGGTTGCAAAATGTTGCCAAAGCATAATAATAAACATTACTGGGCTCCTGTCTGACGGCATTTTGAATATTCACAAATATATTCACAGTGATTTTAATTCACTTTATTTTTGATCATTGGGTTTCCCAAAGACTGTCATCATACTTGTTTTTTGATCCTACGTTATGAGAGCATTAAGATAGAGTTGGTAAGTTAAGTTTATTTCCATGAATAAGTTTGATTCAAAGCTTTGATTCATTTGCATCATCACGTGTTCATTGTCTCCAAGTGGCATATTTTTATTTATTAAAATGTTTTAGTAAATAAATATTTATTTATTGATATATTTGTTAATTTAAATAAAAATGATTAAACTTTCAGCCCTGTTTTCATAGTCAGAAATGGAAAAAAATGCCTTGGCTTTTGCTCCTTTTTACAGATTTGATTCTTAGACACTCTCATGCAGATAATTTTTTTTTACTTTGTATACACAATATCATTCAAAAGTTTTGGACAGTAAGATTTTTTTTAAGAAATTAATAGTTTTATTTAGCAATGATGCATTAAATTGATCGAAGGTGACAATAAAGACATTTACAAGTTTATAAAATATTTTTATTTGAAATAAATAATGTTCTTTTGAAGCAGCACAACTGTTTGAAATATTGACAATAATATGAAATGTTTCTTGAGCAGCAAATCAGCATATTAGACTGATTTCTGAAGAATCATGTGACACTGAACACTGGAGTAATGATGCTGAAAATTCAGCTTTACCATCATAGGAATGAATTACATTTGGAAAACATGTTAACATAGAAAGAATTAAATTATAATATTATTCCCCAATATTACTGTTTTTACTGTTTTGATCAAATAAATGCAGCCTTGGTGAGCATCAAGACTTAAGTCTTGATGAAAAACTCTTACTCACCCCATAATTTTGAATGTACACTATATGAACAACAGACTGAAAATATTGATATTGAGGTATTTTGGTTATATCAACCAGCTCTAGTGCACGAAACTGCCAACAAATGACAAAGTAAAAAGAAAGAGCATATTTAAGGGTGTAAACTACTATCATTAAGAAAGTTGACACATTTGCATGCTGTCTGTTAGATTGGCTTTCTCACCAGATGGAAAGGTCTGAATCGTATTATGTGTTAATTCAGCAGAACAAGTATGATGCAAATGTGTCTCTTTATCCTAATTCAAAGTCGTTCTAATACCTAATTTGCCATTTTTATTAGAAACCCAGTCGTTAATCCCAACGACACTTTTAATTCAGTCTTCTTAGACTTTATGTGGCGAGAGCAGCGGCTCTTCCATTTTTAATTTAGCCGATTACGCTCACTGTCAGGATTGAACGGCCACCTTTTCCAGCGTCTTGCCGCAGTGGCTGACTGATGTGTCATTTTCTTTGACAGTCCCTCTCTCACCTGGTATTTAGCTCCGCTTCTAGCGATTGTGTTTCGACCCGGTTCATGCTGCTCAGCATTTACAGCGTAGCCTAAACCAACCTCTCCCTGAGAACCAAATTAATGTCTGTGTTTATCTCTATAAAAGCGCTCTCAGGATGATGACGGGCTTCTTTGTGAGTTTATGAAGAGCGAGGCGGCTCTCTAACCTCTACCTGCCATGCTTTTGTGTGTGCATGTGTTGCCGGGTAACAAAGAGTAGTCATCATAAGAATTGCCGGCGGTCATGCCTATCCGTCATTAGGGGGAGTCTGAGCAGCGCAGTGAGAAAAATGGAAAGAAAGAGAGTGTTTTATTTTCGGGGAACGGTTTATGATTGAGGCATCCCGGACACGAGTGAGTTGAAGTGCATGGGCTGGAAAACAACACCGTCTGTTGTTTGGTCAGGGGAAAAAAAGGGAAATCCTCGGTTGGGTGTTGGTCTGGTCGCTGAGCAGTTTGGAGCAGTCTGCGATCACACAGATTTCGTATTTCTCCGTGGGTGAGAAATATCTGCGTAGAGGAATCGTGCAGGCCGCGGAGATCGAGCGTGAGTGACATTTAATGTGAACGTTGAGTTTAGGACATGCCATTTATGTTGTGAAGTGGAAGGGAAAGTAAACCAAACTTCTTTCTCCTTTAATAAAATAATACTAGAGGGGAGAACGAAGGCACGTGAAGGTGCATGTGAGGTGACAGCTGGGTGAATTTCTAATGTGACGCAGCACGCCACAGAGTGAGTAATATTGATTTCATTCGGTTTTGGGAAATGTACATGTATACTCAGAGAAAATGGTTCACTAGTTGTATACTGTTTTGATGTCAATGTTAATTTGAATTCATTAATAATCTGTTCTTGGAGAAGAAGATAGTAATAACAATGTTAATAGAGATGTACAGAGTGTAAAATGGATTTACTTGAATTTATTTAGTCAATAGTTGTAAGTGGCTTATGAGAATGTATATTTGATTATATTCTATGTTTGTTCTTCCTTTAGAAAGCATTATAAGCCACTACCGTTGTTTATCCAGGGGGTTAAGTGCTCACACCAATTTATTTGTACTGTGTTTAATTAATTCATTTATTTAATTTTTTGTTACTGTGGGGCTATCCTTGTAAAGGGAAAAAGGGGAATTGGCGAAACTGGCCTGAAGTTATTTCGGTAACTGTGAGCACTATTTGAAGTGCTTATATTTTGGGGTTTGTTTCTTTATACCTTTGGGGAAGCGTGCTTTTGGTTGTGTTTATTCTTCACTGTATACATTTCATCGGCACAACTCCCCTCAATTGAAAACCTTGAGTATTAATGCCGCGTCTTCTGCATACGCGGTCGGAAATAAAGAACCCCTAGTTTAGATACTTGGCAGTGTTTGAGTTTCTTTAAGGGTTTACACATTCACACGGCCACACATGTAAAAGAGGCTTTTGTCCTACCGTTTCCTTCTCTCTTGCTCTCTGCCGATCTTTTATTGATGGGGTTTTTATAGAGTTAGAGTCTGAATAATTGAGTGCTGAAAGACGAATGAGTGGCGCTCTGCTGTGCAGGAACGAGGTAAAGTACAGTACATGTCGGGGGTTTCCTTTAGTAAAAAAGACCCGTTCTGGTTTTTAAAGCGTGATGGTGACAGTTGTTTTAACATGAGGTAGTCACTATTGGGCTGGAATAATCCAGAACCGCTTCCACCACCAAATTATTGCCATTTTGTTTATCTGTATGTGTCTGCTCCAGTCCAGGTTTTGTTGGTTCAAATACAGGTGATCCTGCGGTGGGCTGAAATAACTCAAGGGAGCTTTGAAATGCCACATTTTCCCATTCAGTTGCTCAAATGTTCATATTTCTCCTCATCTGCTCTCTTTCTTCACCTAGCAAAGGTCATCCTGGAATAAAACAGTGTGTTCAGTATTATATAGCCGAATTACAGGCTCTTCCGGTCACTATTCTGCCATGAGAAATTTTCAGCATCATTACTCCAGTCTTCAGTGTCACATGATCCTTCAGAAATCATTCTAATATGCTGATTTGCTGCTCAATAAGCATTTCTTGTTATTATCGGTGTTGAAAACAGCTGCTAACATTTTTTGAGGAAACGATCATTTTTAATTTTTTTTAGGATTCTTTGATGAAGAGAAAAGAACGGCAATTGTTTGAAATAGAATAGTTTGGAAGCAATGTAGAAGACATTACTTTCATGTTTGGTCAATTGAATGTGTCCGTGCTGATTAAAAGTATTAATTTCTTTTGAAAAAAAAAATTTTTTTAACTGTTTGTTCAGTAGCTTTAAAAACAATATGTAAATGTTTGCACAAAGGCTGATTTTAATTAAATATATTCTACAACACTTCGTCTGACTATCAGGGGTCACCAAACTCGGTCCTGGAGGGCCAGTGTCCTGCAGAGTTTAACTCCAACTTTCCTCAACACATCTGCCTGGAAGTTTGAAGTATACCTAGTAAGACCTTGATTAGCTGGTTCAGGTGTGTTTGAACAGGGTGCACTGCACTTCCACTTTCGTCACTTTCACGATCGTCACCGCGTTCGCCCTACGTCCTGCGTCATCTGCTGGAACGCCACTCTCTCGTGTACGCGTGTACGACAGTTAGCAGAAGCTAGAGATTACGGTTCATAAAGTTTTAAATATGGATATTTTTCTTACACAAACACAACGATTCGCTTCAGAAGGCCCCCGGAGCCGTGTGGAGCACTTTTTATGATGGATGGAGGCACTTTTTTGGACTTCAAAATCTCGACACCCATTCACTACTATTATAAAGCTTGAAAGAGCCAGGACATTTTTTTATATAACTCTGATTGTATTCGTTTGGAAGAAGAAAGTCATATACACCTAGGTTGGCTTGAGGGTGAGTAAATCATGGGGCAATTGTCATTTTTGGGTGAACTAACCATTTTTTATTAATTACTATAATGACTAAACTTAAACTTACTTTAGGTTTTTCCAAAGCATGAAGATTCTTTCCCTAAAATGATGCTCCATTCTACAAAAACAGTACTGTAAAACCCATGCTGTATATTCAGTACTGAACTGAGTAGCCAAACATGACAAAAAAATCAGCAATGCATTTGTTCCTCTCAGCTTTGCACAAACCATCAATAAGAGTGAGCAGCGCCCACAGTGCATTATGTGTGCAAACTCAAAGCAATGAATCGCTCTTAATAACAAAATAAGACATCTCCACACAGCACCCGCAGCGTAAGAGAAAACAACGCTAGTTCTTTCAAAACAAGACATAAAGCAGTTTTCATTACTTGTTGAGATGCTGGAATGAGCCTTGGCTTGAGCTGGTATTAATGGCGAAAGTCTGTGCAAGAAGGAAACATACATTAAATGATAGTGTAACCATAAAAAAAAGGTAAATTCATATGGAATCAGCCGTCCAACATTATGACGATTGTGACTGATACCAAGTTACCAGTTTTATTGTAATAATAATAACTGAGGTATTTTTGGCAGAAATTATGGTTGCTATGATACAGTTTTGTAATTGTTACAGGAAACAGAGCTCATAGCATCATGTTATATTTTATTCCAGCTTGAAATGTTACAGTCTCAAATCAGATATTAAAAATGTTGCCTCTATATCTCATGTTGAATTTATAGTAAGAACTCTTATGATGTGACAATGACAGGATTCTAAAAAAGACTGATATAATCTCTAATGACAGATCATTTTATGACATAATTTCTGATTATGTCATAATCTGCCAGTGCGCAGTTATGATGTCAAAGTGGCTGATGGCAGGGCACAGGAATCTGTGTGATATTTTTCATATGGTTATGGAATTTTAGATTCGGAGGCTGATTTGAAACCTTTGTGTTTTCCATATGTGCAAAATGTCTCATGATAATTTATCATTCTGTGTGACGCATGTTGCTTTTTTCCCCAAATAAACAACCCGAGGACTACAAAAGCTCATTTTAGATTCACAGTCTGATAAACATCATTTATTCACATCTCCTTTTGCAAAAACAGTGCAGTATATTGTGTTTTAGGTTAGGTAGGTCTTGATGTTTCTTAAAGGGATATATCATCCAAAAATATAAATTCTGTCACCAAAACAGTTTGGTTAAACATTCTTCAAAATATCTTCTTTTATGTTCAACAGAAGAAGTAGGTAGGTCTTGATGTTTCTTAAAGGGATATATCATCCAAAAATTTAAATTCTGTCACCAAAACAGTTTGGTTAAACATTCTTCAAAATATCTTCTTTTATGTTCAACAGAAGAAGGAAACTCATACAGTTGTGGAACGCAATGAGTGTGAGTAAATAATGACAGAATTTTCATTTTGGGGTGAACTAAACCTTTAATCATTCTGGTTGGTGATATTATCATAATATTTGCATTCTGAATACCGATTGGTCAGCTTTCTTACGTCTGTTTGCATATAGTGAATATCTGTGTTTGCCTTTTTGCATCTGTTTAACCATCTACTCCCCACAAAGTGGTTTAAAATCTTGCCTATATATGTCAAAGCTATTCTTTTGCTGCCTTGCAAGCACTGGTATTATCTTTAGAAAATGAAAATCTAGTTCTGTTTACAGACCCCCTGAGAACAATTATGTGTCTTCTCTGAAGTACTTCCAACACTTAGTCAAAGATGACATTGTAATATTAGATATAGACACGTTCTGCCGTTTGATTTTTGAATTTGATTTAACTCAAGCACAGACTGTATTAACTGAGTGAGAAGAAATAAGCTCTCTGTCATTGTCTGTTTCTCTCTCCCAGGAGGATGGCAAGGTGGTGGATGGCAGTCTGCTGGATCAAAACTTAATTGTATGAATTGTATAAATCTCAGTTTCGAGAAATTGACCCTTATGACTGGTTTTGTTATTCATTTCTACTTGATGAGTCATCAAATATAAAGCTTTTCTTGAAAATGATATAAATGCAAGGGTGTCTTTTATTTTTCCACATTAAAGTAGGCATCTAGCGCCTGAGTCGAGATGTTGCATATTACTATGATCTTCAGAATGCTCAGCTGGTGCCATCTAGTGGTCATATAGGGGGAAAATTGGTCTAATACATTAACTCGTATGAAACAACTGCATTTAGTCATGTTGTACGCACAATTTTAGAAGACACAATGCTTTTATGAACGTTTATAAATGTTTAATGAATTGTTTTTTCAACCAAATAGCTGTGCTGTGTACATAATAAGCATTTGTAATCATGCTGTATTGATTTGTTTTTCACTCTCAAGATTGCTGAAAGAGCTGAGAATTACCTATAAGCGCGTTGAAAGAGACACTGAAACAGTTTGTGGCACCATTAAAAGAAAGTGGCACTCTAGGCAGGATCAGGAAATCAGAGATTGGTTTGCAAATGGGGAAATCAGAGAGGGCTATAAGAAGAGTGAAAGAAGAGACGAAGGATAAGAAGTGTCTCAGAATCAGGCTAGTGGCCCTATATATTTACATTGACCCTAAAAACTATTTTGATGCTTAAACCACGACTTAAAAATGTATGAATGTCAATTCATCAGAACATTAAATAGCAAAATATTAAAGCAAGTGAAAGGAATAAAGGAAAAAAAGTCAAAGTATTAAAGCAAGATTCAAGTTTGTTAAGCTTTAAATCTATTTTAAAACTTTATATTGTCTATATTATGTAATGAATTAGCATTTATACAACATATATAGAGGCCTCAGCGGTTCTTTCTGTATCGTCCTTATTAACGGAATAGTTCACATTAAAAAAAAAAAAATTTACTCACTTGGAGGCCATCCAGGTAGAATTTGTTTCTTCATCAGAACAGATGTTGAGAAATGTAGCATTACATCACATGCTCACCAGTGGATCCTCTACAGTGAATGGGTGCCGTCAGAATGAGAATGAAAAACATCACAACAGAGACCATTTTGAAGGCTCAGGAAACCTTTGCAGGTGTTTTGAGTTGATTAGCTGATTGGCATGTCACCATATTCTAATTTGTTGAGATAGTGAATTGGTGGGTTTTTGTTAAATGTGAGCCAAAATCATCACAATTAAAAGAACCAAAGACTTAAACTACTTCAGTGTGTGTGCACTGAATTTATTTAATACACGAGTTTCACAATTTGAGTTGAATTACTGAAATTAACTTTTCCACGACATTCTAATTTATTGAGATGCACCTGTATATCTTGGATGGCCTGAGGGTGAGTAAATATTCAGCAAATGTTCATTTTTGGGTGAACTATTCCTATTAATTAAGAGATTATTTGATGTCTTGTGACTGTGCAGCATACTGTATTGCATCCTGTGAAATTTGAGCATTCTACTCTCTCTCTCTCTCTCTCTCTCTCTCAGATCAGTGCTACTTCCTGTTCATAGCTTTAATTCCTAAGCAGTCAGGATATGTTCAGATATATACAGCAAACTCTGTCAGGATTCTGAGGACCTCACTAGCTGTTTGGTTTGGATTACTGTCCACGTCTGGATTGGGAGGTGTAATGTTATCCAGATAACAAATCAGCAGTGTGCTCTACATTGGGTCACATTGAGACTTTTCTGCACCGAGCAGCAAAACCCTCCAGCTCTGGATCTCAGGATGGCGGTATGGTTTTGTCTATTCTTTGAAAAAGAAATGGATAAAAACTAATTTGACAATCACAGCAGCCTAAAGAAAACTCTTCATCTGAATATTCATAAATATTCAGTCATGAATTTGATCTTAACTGACTAAACTCTGTGTGATCTTGAAACTCTCTCCTAACTGAGGAGGAAGTTTGAGGACAAAGTAAGTGTCAGAGTGTTTTTGAAGTGAAGTTTTTAGAGATTAGTCTGTCTGCTGGTGATGGTTTAATGGACTTTTTAATTGTATGAGTTACAGTAGTTTAACAGAGACTGTTCGGTCAGCAGTTGAGACATTCGAGAGACATTACTGAAGACATGGATGCTGTGAAGGACTGTAAGAATGAGTGTCAGAAGGAGTTGGCCAGTATGCTGAGCTGCTTTTTCGGCTTGATCACCGGCTCATTTGCCCGAGGTACTTACTGTGCTTTACTTCTTTGCTCTGTCTCTCTCCATTCTTTTCAACTTATTGAACTCCTCATTCTCTTATACTGCACTTTATGAAGTCTCTGCACAAGGGAAGTTTTATGTTGTTTGGGAGATAAAACAACCAATATAAAATAGTTCATAACAGAACTGAGACAATGTTAAATCTGTATTTCTGTCTTTTAATCCCAGTAAAAAAAAATGTCTAAACATCCTTTCAAAAAAAAAGATACATTTACTTGAGCAGCAGATATTTTTTTTGTACGCTATTGGCAAATAGTTTTTAGTAGTTTTATAATTGTTTCCTTTTTTATGGATACATTCTAAATGCATAAATTTGCATAGTTTTATATTAATTTATGTTGAAAAACATCATTCAAAATATATTTTCTGAAAACAACAGTGGATTTTTAAACAGTTTTTACAGTTAAAATAGTAAATAGCAGTAAATATAAGTAATGAAGAAATGAAGGCATTATTTATGGACAGGCAGGTCGATAATTGATCCGTTCTTCTACAGGACACTGATTCAGTGTAAAACAGTCTCTGGCAGTTATGCTGTGTTGTGTTGTTGCAGTGTTACGCTGTCACTGTGGCTATGTTTGTGTGTGTAAAAGGAGCCCTTTAACTTTAACTTTCACGAAGTACCAATACATTGTTCTGTGTCACTGCTGGTCAAAGGACTGATGTTCAGTTTGTCCTGTCTTTTCCTTTGGTACCACTGAGACTTACTCTCTCAAGTTGTTCCAAACCTGTTCCTTTCTTTCCTCCGTGGAAAATAAAAAGATATATTTGGCAGCATGTTCACAATGCTCTTTTCCAATGAAAACGGATGGCGACCATGACTGTCAAGCTCCAAAACGTCATATTCTTCACTGTGTGTGCTGAATTACACCACACATCGAGACAGAGAGACCGAGTCTATTTCAGTTCCATTTGCACGTTCATATAGAGATGTGAACTCGGGGGTCAGGAGGAAATGAATCATTTCCAGACCCTGACAGAATCTAGCCATTTCTGCTCTGATTTTGGGTTGAAACACTGTGGAATGGATTCAAACAAGGCAAAATGTGTTCAAATGGAGCTGAATGCTATTTGGGCCTAATTATTATAGACCTTAACCTTCAAAAAAATAGCAGAAAACCCCTTCAGCAGAAAATATTAGCCACATTTTATAAATCTTCCACATTGGTGTCCTTGAGCTCTGCACAGGTCTAAATCATGAGCCTCAAAATATGAAGATTATTTGATTGGAAATCGAATAAACAAAAATAAAATAGCTTTTGAAAGGATTTTTTAAAGGCTTTAGATGTTTGCATAAAAAGAGTCTGGTTTCAACGGTTCACAGTGTAATCCTCCAAAATGGAATGGTAATAGAGTCTTGGACAATCTCAGAAAGAATCTGCTTGATTTTATAGTGCTGTTAAATCAAATTGATTTTCAATATATCTATCGATATCTGTTTGATATATTCTCTTGACATGCATTTTTTTTTTTTTTCTGTGCGACAGGAAAAGAAATTGCAGCGTCAGCAGGGGAAGTTCAGGTTAAGCAACATAATATGATCATAAGTCTTGCTAACTAAGCATTTATATGTCCCTTAAATAGTCAGATCGACTCAATCTGTTGTCTCATGTTTCAGTGGCCTTCGGCCAGGTCAACAACCAGGACACAATATGTGACTGTCATGAAAGTATCACAAGAGTCATTGATGCACTAGTGCCTCACAGTGGACAGAGCACTCCATTACACCACACACTACTGACATCAAGAATTTAAAAAGCTTGGGGTCATTAAGATTTGTATATATTTTTATTTTTATTTATTTGTATATTAAGAAATTAAGTTATTCAGCAAAGATGCAATGAATTGATCAGAAGTGACAATAAAGACCTTTAGAACGTTGCAAATATTTCTATATGCTGTTCTTTTGAACTTTCTATTCATTAACAATACTGAAAAATGTATCACAGTTTCCACAGAAATGTTGAAATAATTAATCTGTTGAAATTAGCATTTTAGAATGATTTCTGAAGAATGGTGTGACATTGAAGACTGGAGCAGGATTATTATTGTTAACTAAAAGTATCAAAACTTTTTGTTAAAATGTTCTATTTCATTTTTGTTTGAAACAGCTGAAATACAATAAAATATAAATAAATAAATATAATATAATATAAATATTAGATGAAAAATGTAAACTAAAGAAAGAAATGAAAAATGTTGCCTTGACAACTGAGTGAAATAAGTTTAAGATGAAAAGTAGGAAATAAATAAAAACTGGAAGTAGAAAAAAAAACTACTGAACTAAAACTAAAACGGAAATAAAAAATAATAAACCTAAACAGTAATACAAAATAGTAAACCGAACAAATAATATTAGTTAAAACAAAAGGACACAACAAAATTATTTAAACCTCAACTAAAATTAAAAGACGAAAACTGAAAATATAAAATAAAAGCTAATTCAAAATTTTAATAAAACTATAATGGTACATAAATAATACAAACTGGACTGGAGTAATTGCCATCACAGCAATCAATTACATTTTAAAACATATTCAAATAGAAAATTAATTTGAATTGTAACATTATTATACAGTATTTGTAACGGGGCTGACGAGACGTGAGACGTGTGGATCCATCTGCAAGCTTTATTAAAGAGAAACAATGGCAAACAGGTATATGGCGGGCAAAACACAAGAATAGTCCCAGGGCTAGCGTAGGTCACCGATCGGCAGACAGAATCACAGGGGCGAGACGAGAGGGAAAAATCCAGGAATACAGGCAAAGATCAGAAACCGCGGAAACAGGCAAGGCAAGGCAAAACAAGGAAAACACAGAGACTCGGAATGGGGTACGGGCTAAACAATACTCAGCAGAGAAAGGTGGTTAGAGTGGGTGTTATATAGTGAGTGAGGTGATTAGAAACAGCTGTGTGCAATGAGTGCAATCAGTGCAGTGTGCAAATCGTGCAAAGAATGATGGGATATGTAGTCCGGGGTGCTATGCAACAGTTTGTGTTGTGCGAGAGTCAATGTAATGGAAAGGGTGACCTCTGGTGGTGAATAAACGGAAGTCCATGGACCGAATTCGTGACAGTATTATTGTTTATGCTGTATTTTTAACCAAATAAAGGCAGCCTTGGTGAACATAAGAGACTTCTTTCAAAAAACATTCTATTAAATTTTCTGTATTTAATTAACGATATTTAAAATATACAAAACTATTAAATTATACATTTAATTTGTAATAAATAAATATAACTTGAATTCATGGATTGATAAAATAATTAAATTCAAACAATAATTAGCAGGCCCCCAGCAGTATCACTGTTAAAGTGCCCTGTCCTAAATTGTACATACTTATGTAACTGGCTCTAAAAAAACAGCATATGCACTTTTTTAAAGGGGTCCTATTATGCTCTTTTACAAAGTCTTGATTTTGTTTTGGGGGTGTACTAGAACAGGCTCTCAAACTAGGTTGTCACATTCTTTTTCACATATTTTACATTATTACAACACCCCAGTCTGGCATGAATGGCTCGAATAGTTCCTGTATTAAATGAAGGGCCGCCTTCTGAAATACGAAATGTGCTATGATTGGTTATCTGGGCCAGTGTGTGTTGTGATTGGCAGCACTCGGCACCTGGTCGGGAAATGTCACGCCCCTTACCATAGCCACCTGCTGTGAGCTTCAGTGTAAATATTGCATCAAAATCAAATCAATTTGAGCGTGATTTAAACCTGGATGATTGTAACCACTCTAAGTTCGTCTGCTTTGGGAAAGCTAGCGTGTCTCCGACATAGTGATAACACTCGTTGCCTTCTCTAGTGCAGCTCAACCAGGTCTCGTCCCATTCGTCAATATTTGTGATATCACAAATCCCAGAAAATATGCGTTGTAGTACAAACGAGTCGTTCGTTGTAGTTTTGAAAAGTGATTTCTCTTGAATAAAATATCTCCTTTTGAATTGGACTTTGAGCTTTGTAACTTTGCAGATCTTTTTTTATGCTCAAACAGCAACATTACAGACTAACTAAAGTTGAAAAAGTGAAAAAGCAAAATAGGACCCCTTTAAAGATGCTTTGGTCTGTGCTCGACACAGGGGTCTTGAAGCACATCTGTTTTATTCATATACTCATATTAATTTGTTCACCTCTGTGAGGAAAAAAACTTTCAAGCATAAGCCACAGGAGAGAGAGTGTGTGTTGTGTTTTAAGTGAAAGGTCACAGTAGCGCTGGATCTTTGAAGTGTCTTTCTCCCTCACATGTATCTGTATCTGAATGTTTGACCTATAGTCACCAAACAGACTGCCCAATGTGCTTTTTGACACACACTCATACACACACACACACACACCGAGGTAGT
The DNA here is from genome assembly GCF_001515605.1 of Sinocyclocheilus anshuiensis. NCBI lineage: Eukaryota > Metazoa > Chordata > Actinopteri > Cypriniformes > Cyprinidae > Sinocyclocheilus > Sinocyclocheilus anshuiensis. The sequence continues at coordinate 733,286 of NW_015539843.1, read as the reverse complement.
CATCTGCTTTCTTGGAGAAAATCTGGTTCATGATCATTGTGGTTCACGTTTGCAACGAATCTGGTGTGGTTTCTGTAGCAGTCTATTATGGGGAGCGTGATGGTTACGCTCTCTTTAGAAGCGCGTCGGCGTTTCTCGAGACCCAGCATCCTGGCTGATTGTCGTCACAGTACGGCCCGCTATCACCGCTCAGGTAATGCTCATCAGAACAACACTGTCTTTGAACTGTCTGTGTTTTGCCACTTTAATTTGGCATGTTCAGTTAGGTGTAAATTGGACAGATTACAGCATTACTTTTACAGTAAAATTATTAGAAAACATTGTTCATTGTATGTTTATTATTTCAAGTTGACTATATTACATAGAACAAATAAGGATGAAAGCAGAATGTAGCTGATAGATGAAGTCAATCAGTATCAAAACCATTATTTTATTTTTTTATTATGCATACTGTTTTTGAACTTAATGGCGAGAATTATTCATTGAGATCAATTATGCAAAACAAAATGGTAACTATACACTTTCTTGATGTGGAAAAAAAATAAAATTCTGGACATGTTATTTGTCAACTACCCACATAGCATAGTTTTCTCAAGTCTTTGGAAAATTAATGTTTGGGTTAGGCTGTCAAATTAACTCTTTAATTTAGTATTTAATTAATTTTTTTAGATAACATAAAATGCAATAAATAATGCATTAAAATTGGTCAGTAGTCAAAGATGTCCATCTGCACATTTTAGCTATAAATCTAAATTTTGATTGGATGAGCCATAGTCAAATAGCAGTAAAATGACTTTAAACACACACAGGAAGCGACATTTTATTTTGCAGTTTATTTTGACATTTATTAATACTTTTTATTTGTTGAACATTGATATCTTTTGTGAGGGTGCTGTTGCTGCATTTTAAAAAAGCTAAATCCATACGAGTCTGTGGGTCCAACTTCATATTAGTTGCCTTTAAGTACTATGTACTTATGTCAAAAATAATCAATTATTTGGAACAATGTACTTATTATATTCATGTTGTATTACATATCACTTTGAGGTGGCACACATTTAAGGTTAGGGGCAGGTTTGGTAGTTTGGTTAGGCTTAAGTGTGGGTTAATTTGTAGGATAGGGTCAGCAGTGTGATTATAGATGTAACTACAGAAATGACATGTAATTACAGGAGAGTATTTTTAAATATAAGTACAATTTAAAAACATGTAAGTACACAATAAGTGCATACATGTAAGTACATAGTAGGTAAAGACTCTTTATGTTAAGTTTGCCAGTCTGTGCATTACAGTGATTATACCATCACTCAAAATTCTCATAAATGTCTGGAAATTGAGTCCCCCCTTGATAAAGGCTCTCATAGACTGACTGTCTCTCAGTAGCGGAGGGGATTAGGCTCTGGTAGACAGAGCTCATCCTGACACTGGTGTTTTCTTGTACTGCTGACGATGAGTGGTGCTCATCCTAAACACAAGAGAACCGCTCAATTCTACAGAATCTTGCTCATATGAGTATCTTTGAAGATAAAGCTCTCTTTTTGCTATTACTCTACTGTACTTGCTTTTATGTTTTCTGGTCCGCTGTCTGGATTAGAAGTGTTGCGCACCTCCAGTGTGACTTCACCTGTTCAAAAGAGCAGTTACTATTTTCTGTGTTAAAAAGGAAGTTAATCATTGTGATTATTATAATAATATTTGACCTGTTTTACAGTTTTGCCTGCATCTCGTGGAGAATCCATGAAAGCAATGAAACAAAAACACCATCACAATAATAGCACAGATGCAATATAGCATATAACTGATCCATTCTAAAAACAAATGATAAAACTGATTAGCATTGCCGCTCATGATTTTAACCTCATGCCCCTGTTATACACACAGCATATAGTGTGGTCCAAAAAAACATTTATACCTCTAAATAAACAGGTTTGGGATTTTTATAAATGCAAAAGAAAAATTATGATGTAAAATTACTAAGTACTTTCTAGGCCACTAGTCAAGTAAGTACGTGATCATGGGACTCTGTACAGATGGTCCGATTTTTTATATTTACAGTGAAGCTCAAAATGCTCTTTGGATCATCTCAAATCATGCTAGAGGACATGATCATCAGGTTTTTTTTATTTGTCAATAAAGCAAATAAGTACAAATAAAGTTTAAGAAATTCTGAAATTCAACTCAGTTTAGACTGTTTGCTGATAACAGACAGTCATTTGTAATTAAAGTGTGTTAAATTACCAAAACGTGCAAAATACAAGTGTTCTCAGACTTTTTACCCCACTATGTTTTCTCACAATGCATCAACATCTTCACTGTACGCAAGTGTTATTTTTAAAGACTGTAGCTCTGAAAATACTGCAGAATGACTATGAAGTATTTTGAGCTGAGAATGACAGATGGAGCGTGTAAATATGAACATACGTGTTACAGACAAAATGGGTGCAGATGAAGTTTGGTTCCGTGAGAGGTAAAATGCTGGTGCCTCTGTGGTCCAAACCACTTGTGGAAGGGCAGCAGATATGCAAAAATTAAAAAATAAATAAAGAGTATAAACAAAAAGTAAATGAAGATCTTTTCAAGTGATAATCAAGGAAGCATGTTTTGAGAACAACAAATTGATTGTTAACAGTAAAAAGGAATAATTCATCCAAAAATGCTAATTATTTCATCATATATTAATCTTCATGTTATTCCAAACCTTTATGACTTTCTTCTTTTGAGCAAAAAATCAGTTTTTTCCAGCACAATAAAAATGACTATAATCTGGAACAAAATGAGCGTGAGTAAATAACAGAATTTGCATTTTGGAATGTTCATTGAAGAGAATTACTTTGGGTTAAATGCTCTAGATATTTTGCAATTTGCAATATAAGTAATTATGGAAGTCTGCCATATAAGTCTATTAACATATTCAAACCAACCACAAAGACAAGCGTGCATGCAGCATTTCATACTTTAGGACTAAAGCATCATTGGCAGATATTTAAATAAAAAAATCAACCAATGAATAAATAAATTATTGAGCAAGAATAACAGATACTCACTTGCAGTAGGAAATCTGATGACAAAGCTCCTTACTACTATAAGAGCTTCACAATGTCTTTTCACCTTTGGGCAAAAAGAGACCCAAACATACAGAGCACCCCTTCTCACTGAATTCAGACAAGAATCAGACCTGCAGAGACCTACAGACATTGATAGATAGATAGTCATTTCCGAAGACTACTGTCATGACTACTTTTGGATGGCAGCCAGTCTCAGAAAGATGCTTTTTGCCAATATAACAGTGTAGTTACAGCACCAATACTAATAATGCATGAGTCACTGTACTTTATTATTACAAACAAAAAACATCACAAACATTGATCCTTCCCAAAAGCTTTATGCAGTAATGTGTCTTGTCCAACAGAGGGCCCTGTAGGACATTTAATGTCATCTCAACTACAGTACAGTTGGCTTTTGTGGACGGGAAATCAGGAAAATAAAGTGTTCAGTTATCTATGTTCCTGTTCATCTTTTTCTTCAGGGACCTAGTTGGAAAGAATACCAAGAAGACTAGCACCAAAATAACGTAAAATTCAAGAAAAAAAAAGATTAAAATGTAACAGTTCCTTAAGAATGAAATGTATAGTTCTAACTAATAATTTAACCTAATAACTCAGGGTTTTCTTTGATGTTGCAGTCTGCTTCTAATGAGCGTGAAGTGCAGAGATTTGTAAATCCATTTAATATTTATACAAATGTATCCAGCATAGAAAATGTACAGTACAAAGAAAAAAGTCTTCAGATTCTGTCTGGACCTAATGATGGTTATTTTATATGTAACTGTTATTATTTTATATGTAAATGTTACATATTAACGTCACTGGAAAATGGATGAATCCTTGGCTAATCAGAAGTAATTAGTCATTTCCTCCGATCAATGGAAGCCCATCCTGGATCCCTGATCTTTGTTTGTTGTTGTAAAAGTTATGTTGTCAGTACATTCCAGGGTGTTTTTATCATTAAAAAGTCGATCCATCACACCTCATTAAAAGGGAGGGAGAGACAGAGAGAGCACTTCTGTCGAGTCTGAAGACTCAAAGAGCAGGGCCGTGTTTGGCCTCAAGAGTGCTTATGTATTAAATAGAGGACCGGCTGCCTTATATCAGGTTTCATTTCTGTTCTTGCAGAGTTACTGAACATATAGAGGGAAAGTGCTGTGTTTGTATACATTGAGGGATCGTTTTGCCAGACTATTCCTTCATAGTAATGGCCCTTATGCTGTTTTGCTTGCTGTGAATGAATACTGCAGCACTGAAGGACAAATCCAAATTTTGCCGTTTGTAATTGGAGTGCATCGGATCAATATTCAGAAGAACATCTGGTTTTAACTCATGAAATGAAAAGAGAGGCATGGATTTGTTAAAATTACATTTGAAAAGAAAATCTATGCTCTTTTCCAAGCATCTATGCAAAGCTTTCAGATTGTACCATTGTTTTTCTAATGCCCGTGTTCAGGTTCAGTGAGTTATGTTAGGCCATAATGTCTTGTCAGCAAAAGCTTCATGCTTGAGCTCCTATTAAGAAGTGTTCATCTTCTAATGGCATTACTGGAACCTGTCCCATAATCCTAAAAGCTCAACATTAATTCCTATACACAACAAGCACTGACGCCAGCAATAAATACAGCAGCTTAGTCAGAGCATGCATTATAATGGTGAAAGTGAGGCACTGCAGCCATCATAATAGTGAAAAAATATGCACGTATGTATGTATGTCACGTCCATGGACTGTCAGTGTGTTTGTTTTCCTCCCCATGTGCTCCCAGTGACCTAGTTTTTCCCTAGTCAAATTAGTCATTTGATCCACCTGTGTCTCGTCAATTACCCTCGTTTTATGTTGCATTATGTTGCAGCCAGCCCATGTGTTACCCTTGGTGTGTTTATTAAAGACTGTTGATTGTGAGTATCCCTCGTCTCCTCATTCCTCGCTTCTCACAGTAGGCAATCGTGACAGAAGACCCGACCTAGACAAAAAGTATAATTACGTGTTCCCCCTCCGTTCTGTTTCTGCGTTTTATTCAGTGTTTTTTTTTTCTGTTTCTCCCCCATGGACCCCTTATCCCGCCCAGAGTACCTCCTCCTCCTGCTGGAGCAGGGGGAGAGATCGCTCAAGGGCCAAACCAGACTGTTTCTGGCCATCGCCCATCTCACCAGCTACCCAGACGATGCGCTCTGTACGTTCTACAATGCCAGCTCCGCGGGTCTGCCAGTCTCCATCTTCGGCGTGGCTGGAGAATCCCTGGCCTCCACCTTGGCCCGTCGACCCAGCGGCTCCACCATGGCTCCTAGCTCCCTCCTCTCCGCCATGGCCTGTCAGTCCACTGGCTCCACCGGGCTCCCTCGTCCCTCCGGCTCCACCTTGGTCTGTCGTCGACCATGCGTCGCCTCGTCCCTCCATCCCTCCGGCTCCGTCAGGCTCCTCCTTCCCTTCGGCTGCTCCTCGGTCCTCTGTCGCTCCGGCTCCACAGCGGCCTTCCGGATCCCGCCTCTGACATCGGTCACCTGAGCCATCTGTTCCACCTCGACCCTCCGGATCCTCCTCGTCACCCTGGCTCATTGGCTCTCCGTCTCCGCCTCGGGCTCCTCCGCCACCTGCTCCGCCGCCATTGGTTGGCCCCCTGGAGTCGTCAGCCCTTCCTCCACCATGGCTCCTCCTGCTCCAAGTCCCTCTGGTCTCCTCCCTGGCTCCTCCCTCCATCGTCACCACCATGGACTCTGTCGTCAGCCCCCTGGAGTCATCAGCCCTTCCTCCACCATGGCTCCTCCCTCCATCGGCTCCACCGTGGGTAGCCGTTATGGCTGTGGCCTGGGTCCCATTTGGCTCCTCCTGCTCCAAGTCCCTCTGGTCTCCTCCCTGGCCCCTCCCTCCATCGTCTCCACCATGGACTCTGTCTGCCGGCCCCCTCCCGGGTATCCGTCCTCCTCCCGAGCCTCCTCCCAAGTTCCCACCCAGCCCTCCCTATGTTGTTTCTATGGCGCGAGGACGCGCCTTCCGGGAGGGGGCCGATATGTCACACCCATGCACTGAAAAAAAATGATAGTCATTGCACATAAATCTAGAAATACTGAGTAAATTTTAATCTAAAAGTTCAGCGCGCTTGAATCTGCGCATGCGTGTTTGAACCCACGCTTTGAATCAGAGGGACGGCTGGGCTCACGGAGGAGATGCATGGCTGGATTTTCTTGCGTTTAAGGTAAGTTTGACTTTCTGTTTTAGATTTCTGATTTGTAATACTTTGGTCCGTGTGCATTTCGATAGTTTGATTCTTGTTTGCTTGACTCATTATACTGTACATTGACGTTCATATTAATCACATAACCTCATTAAAGTTAATTTGCGTGCGGTCGCAGTGAGTGATGTTTCAGCGAAAATGTTTTCAATAGTTCAGAGATTCACAAAGCTGTTTTTCACGTAAAAACTTGAGCCCAATTGGAAATGACTGGAAATTATTTAACGTTGTAACTGCTAGCTAGCTAATATCGTTACTAAATACAGCAATCGCATAGTTTAGCATAACGCTAGTTTCTGCTCTTTCAAACACTCGACTGACGTAAGTTAATAGAGAGAGTTTAGAGCAATAGCATTGTAGTAATCTCATTAATTGTCGTGTTTTGTCGCTATGCTAAGATTGGTCTAATTCTCATATTCAGGCAAGTATAAATCTATGCATAGATTTGCATGATATAACATTATTGTTGTTATTTTTACCTATTCTTCACTGCATAGTATAAAATTGTGGTTAAATGTTTTAGATCATTGTTTTAATATCACAAATTGTGTCTGTTTATTTACAGGGTGACCTAACTCTTGAGGTGTTGGGAGGAAGACAGACTGATGGTCTTCATGTTAGATGCAGTTTTGGTTATCAATACTACCTAGCTCTGTTTCTAGTAATGTTGAAGACCCTGATGATCTTGTGCAGGTGTGTTTGATTAGGGTTAGAGCTGAACTCTGCAGGAATGTAGACCTCGAGGGCCAGAGTTGAGAAGCCCTGGTATAGACACAATGAATACAGTTTATGTGGTTATATTAATCAAAAAGAAATTAGCAATGTTTACATAATCATAGGGAGTAATATACATAAAACTAAGTAAATGGGACATCTCGATCAAAACATATAATAAAATCTACTTATTTACTTCAGTAAATAGTAGGATTTACTTAATTTTTTATAATATTAAGGTTCCTGTCTATAAAATAATAAAATGTACTTAATTACTTTAAATAAACACTTTTAAATTAAATATAATTACGTAATATTTACTTAATTAGGGTGCAATTAGATTTAATTTCTTCATGAATGTTAAGTTTAGTAAGTAGATTTTACTTAATAATAGTGAGTAAGTTGTACTTGATATTAGAGCAGTAAAATTTACTTAAAATGTGTTCGTACAATTTGTTACCAACATTTTTTTAAGTAAATCTTAATAGTTATTTTTTTCAGTGTGGACTGTCAATGTGTTTGTTTTCCTCCCCATGTGCTCCCAGTGACCTAGTTTTTCCCTAGTCAAATTAGTCATTTGATACACCTGTGTCTCGTCAGTTACCGTTTTATGTTGTATGTCATTGTTATGTCGTTTTATGTTGTATTTAAAGTGTAGTCTGCCCCATGTTTCCTTGTTGGGTCTTGAATGTCCATGTTGTGCTACGTGTGTCTCCAGCCAGCCCTGTGTTACCCTTGGTGTGTTTATTAAAGACTGTTGATTCTGAGTATCCCTCGTCTCCTTCGTTCCTCGCTCTTCACAGTAGGCAATCGTGACAATGTACATATATTCATGTTTTTGATAGGATTTTTAGATTTAGATTTTTAGGGTGATTTTAATGTGCTTAACCTCTTATCAAAATACCCTAATGCAATTTCTGTCTTAATTTGCAACCAATCTAGAGATAAAAGTGGGTCAAATAAGAATTCACTAGAATTCTACTTGACCATTTTGTGATTTGTCTTTATTTTCTTCAGATTATTGTTTCCCAATTATGATAGAAATTTCAGCCTATTAGATCAACTCAATTTCAATTTTTTTTTTTGTATTTATCTAATTATCTGTTATTCTAATTATCTATTTATCTTTTACTGTTTTATTGTATTGTGATTATTGTTTCCAAATTGTGATTGAAATTTGTTTTGTTTTGTGTGTGTGTGTGTGTGTGTGTGT
>NW_015539843.1:711145-725046 GCF_001515605.1 Sinocyclocheilus anshuiensis | reverse complement strand
TGTGTGTGTGTGTGTGTGTGTGTGTGTGTGTGTGTGTGTGTGTGTGTGTGTGTGTGTGTGTGTGTGTGTGTGATTTCTATGATAATTTGGAACAAACCAAAGATCGAAAATGGATCAAATGAGAATCCAGTAGAACTCCGTTGTTTCATTCATTCAGGATATTTTTTCCAAATATGAAAAGTGTAATGATATTTGTTTCCTCAAAAAATCCTGATGTAATTTGAATCATAATTTGGAACTTATACAAAAACAAAAATGGATCAAATAAGAGTCTGAATTCGACTTCTAGTTCAATTCCTTTTACTAAATTAATTAATTAATTTAGTTAGTTCAAATCATGATATAAAGAGCATTGGCAATTAATTTACATTCCTTTAGAATTTTTATGAATTTTGTGAATTTTGTCTTCTGAAGGGTGTATTTCATCTTGAAGTGTATTATTCTTTATAATTTGAGGATGGCATTTCAAAATTTTGATTTTTCCCAAAGATTACCATTGCATTTCAAATATTGTAGCACCACATTTCCTTTTTTTTTTTTTTTTTTCTTCCTGTTTTCATTTCTGACATTCATCATCTTTATATGGCTCTTTTAACAAGAAAAAGGAGGAGGAGGGGGTGGTGTGAGAGAAGATGAGCGGATGCTGGCAGTAGAAACAGCATTTGATCTCATCTTGTGTTTGGTTGACTTAAAGCTACCATTAAGGCTTTATTGATTCCTTTATCTAACTGAGCTATTATAGCTCTCTCCTTTCCTCTCTCACTAAACTATAAACAGGAAAACCCGTAAGCTAATGTTGTCTCCTCTGGTTGTCCCATTCCACACAGAGGCCTTGCCTTGCTTTACTCGCGAAGTGCTTCAGATGGAACAGATATGTGGGTTGAGGGAGGCTGGGAAATCAGTAGGGGAGGGCGTCCCTGGAATCTGATCCCCCTAGTATCTCTCCCTCTCCCGCTTTCTGCCCTGTTTGGAAATGTGACTTTTCCCCAAGTCCCCAGGCAGAAAGGAAGAGAGAAGAGAAAGGGAAAGGAAAAGAGAGAGAGAGAGAGAGAGAGAGAAAGGGATTGTGGTCAGAGAAAAAGGACCAGTTCTCAAAAGGGTCTGACTTTGCATGCAGTCAAGGGTAGTGAGGCTTGGAAAGTGAGCGATGGATAAAAGAAGGGATGGAGTGGTCATAGATGAGCAGAGAAAAAGAGACACAGAAGAAGGGGTGGGATGGACAGAGAGGTGAAGATAAACTGCCCACTGCAGATTATTACGGGACAAGAGAGGGCAAGAGAAGCGAGGGAGGGAGGGAGGAAGAACACGAACTGTACAGTACAAGTTGAAAGAAGAGACAAAAGCACTTGATGTTGACTGAGGAAACAGACGAGGGAAAAGATGACGGCTCTTGACTGACGGCAGAACCCCCGAGAAGGAGGAGACGAGTAACCGCATTCTTCAGGACCACTCCCAAGACGTATCACCGAACTTAATGGGCCGTTTGAAAGGTTTGACGGGGGCTAAGAATTGAGAGCTTCAGGGAATTTGCACCCACTTAAAGACGGATCCACCCAATCTGTGAAGGATTTATGTATTTTTGCCACTGCCACAGGAAGTACCTTGTAGCTTTTTTGCAGATTTGCACCAACCTGGTGTAGCATGCAAGCAGGAGGCCACCGAACGCTTTGGATCAGGATTCCAAATGCCACCTCAGTGGTTGTCGCAGTGACCAAGGCAGTGCCAGATGTTGATCCTGCGTATAACTAAACTGAATATTACTTCAGTGACTTCTACATAGACAAATTATTCCAGTTTGAGGCACTAGGCTGCCCATTAGACTCAAATTTCTGTGTCAACATCAACAAAACCCGGATTTAAAAGCCTCTTAGGACTTGAAATTAAATATGATCGTTTTAATAGCAAAATCAGCGCAGTGTGCCCGTAGCTTCCAAGTTGCAATTCCACATTGTACTCATCTGGATCTATTGAATGAATTTCCGTTCTCTTGTGCGTCCTGTCTCACACCAAAACATACACCTTTGAATCAACAATCTTGAATATCGCAGCGTCGCCGCAGCACTTCTTCACGGCAGAGTTTGAAATGCTCTTGTCTGTTGTTGACACTTGCAAATAACATTTGCGGCCCAGGATGGCTTTTACACATCTGGACTGTGTACAAGAACTGCAATCCAGCTCTTTATTTATGCGATGGGGCTTTCAAGAAGAATGACCTAACATGGAAACACTGACTTCTCTTCTCATCTCCAAAATGAGTATAACTAGACCAGACTCTTTTTCCCATGCACACTGCTAGCTTGACGTTCTGCCAAAAATATCCCCTGATTTTCCTTTTAAATATTCTTCTAAAGGAACTAATGAAATGAATCTTTCTGCGTCTGGCACCATGCTATATCGGCCAGTTGGCTTTGTCCCGCGTTAGTACACACACTAGCAGATTAATACTTCCAGTAGTTCTAGAAGTTCTTGTGTCGAAAGCCGTAAATCAGTGCAGTCATGGGTATTCAGGGAATGGAGCTGTTTGCCATCGGAGTGGTCATCATTTTGTTCGTGGCTGTTCTCAAACAGTTCGGCATTCTGGAGCCCATGTCACTGGAAGGTAAGGAGCATTCTAGAACTGAGGTCCTCCCCTTTGTTGTCATGGTGATTTGCTTGACCAATGGGGCCCGTGAGGCTGGGGTTGCGTCAGGTGCATCCCAAAGATAGAGATAACAAATCTGATGATTCTTCTCTAGTAATGTTATGATGTTTGTGTTAAAGTGAAGGAAAAGTATTGTGCTTTTACAGTACTTTTGAATGCATAAACCGATTGTTCCTGTTGAGTTTTCCCTGCTTGTGAGTTTTGAAGGTCATTGGGTCTTTTGTGGCTGGTGGGAGAAAGTATTAAGTATTTTATCGCAACGTTTGCTGTGCTGTATGCAGACATAAACACAACAAATACATCTTACACCAGGTGTTACAGTGGGACTGCATCACCGGGATAGTTTGGGGACAACATTGTTCTTAGAAATGTAAAATCTGGCATAACCTCCTTTTGGGAATGATCTTAAAGGTAAACAAATTATTCATAAATAGAGCAAATAATATACTTTATTCAATTCTAAAAAGTTTATTTTAGGAAGAGGAGTAATCATAATTAATTTACATATTATTTGCCAATTATAAATTATAATTAGCTGATTGTTTTTATAAAAACAATTGAAGGCTATTGTATATCCTCATTAAAATCAGCAGTTAGAAATAGAAGTGAAATAAATTTGAAATGCTATATTCCATCTGACATTAAATTAAGTTGACATGTTGTACTCCATCTAAAACTATTAACTGCAGCATTTTATCAATTCTTTCATAATTATTATGCTTGCTGCTTTTATAACCTTATTAATTAGGAGACTAATTAATCTGTACTAAATGTTACACTTAAAAAAAAAAGGTGATTAAAATGGCGTAAAAACTGTGCTCAGTTAAATAAGGAAAAATTAAATATGAGAAATACAGGTGTTTCTTTATACATTTGTTAACATTTAAACCCAAAATCTTGAAGTTGATTTAAAAAAAAATATTCATGGACTTACTGTATAACTACCTAAATAGCTGATTATATCTGTGTGAGTGTATCTGTTATTAATGATAAATGTTATAGGAAACGTTTTATTGTTTAGGTTTATGATGTGCTAGTATGTGATTTGTTTTGCACAAACGACACGTCCAGATTTTATTTTATTTTTTTCTTATTATTTACTACATACTCAAAGACAAGTAACTTAATGAGAATGTTATATTGGTGTCAGAAATACTGCATTCTCTCTCTCTCTCTCTCTCTCTCTCTCTCTCTCTCTTTCAAACACGAACACACACTTTCTCTCTTTGAATCAAAATCCAGTCTAACATTACACTTCATTCATTATGTATGCTGTATTGAACAGGCTTTCTTTACGGCTACCTAAAAATGGGTCCGCTGGTCTCTGTACTGGGTCCTGAAGGGCACTGTCCAATTCCATCTCACCCCTCACTTCATCACAATATCATATCCACCAATCATTTCTGAAAGTACAGATCAGAGTCAGCACCTTCATATACTGAAGATGCACTTCCTCTGGAGTCACAAAGCTTGAGATTGGAGATATTTTTATTTTCTCCACTGTTCTCCACATTTCGTCTATCGTCTGGTGGACGTGCCCTGTGTCTTGTCGCATCTTTGTTGTCTTGAATTACTTACTATCAAGGCATAAAGAGTGAAGATTGGCCTACAACTATGTGAAATATTTGGCATCTGTGTGCTGTATTGTACATACATATTCTTGCTTGATTAATCTGTCTGTACAATTGTTTATTTTTGTCCGGTTTTCCTTAAATGGTCTTGACATTCGTGTCTCGTCTATTTGACTTTCAGGAACAGAGGTGACAGAGTCACTATTATTAACGAGAATCAATCTCCAACTATCAGTCTTTTTTTTCATTAAAAGTATCCTGATAAAAAAAATAAAACTTCATAGAGTCATGCATATTTTTGCAATAATTAATTGTAATCACTTTGAGTGGCTTAAACTGGTCGTAGCTTTTCTCTAAACCGTATTGGGCTGGACTGGTTTGTGTATTTTTATGAGTCTTTGACAACTTGTCAGCTGTCAGGCTGGGAAATCAGGGTAGACCAGATAAAACCACCTAAGACCAGCAGTTTTAAGGCTGGTTTATCCATTTTTTTCAGCAAGGATATACGGTATATAGGTGCTAACAGTATAGGTATAACACATCACCTTTTATAACAGACAGTTATGCATATAAACACTTGATCATCTGGAAGTGTCTGAGTGCCTCCTGTAATCTATACATAAATCTTCTTCCAGCATTGGCCCATGAGCCGGACCACCCAACGAATCAGCAGGGGGCTATTTTTAGCTCAGTGGCATCACTTACTACAGCTCTGACTATTCCTGAGAGTCGTGTTTCAGGAGAGTGAAGTTTATTTTGGGCTTCTGCTGGTGTGAATCTAATATGTAACCACAGATGCTGAAGTATTACTTTTGAAGGGAAGCGTGCGTAATGATCAGTATGTGCCAGCTCTGTTGCATGAGAGGAATATGATGTCAACTGTTATTTTGTTCAACTTGAATGTTTCTGCTTATAGTTTAATGCAAATTGTCTACTGTTGTGCACCGCAGACATGAAGAACTGTCCACTAGAGGGCGATGTTTCTTTACATGATCTCAGATGTTGAGCTCAGGCGAGAAACCAAGGGGTCAAGGTTTGGCTGGTTAGCGTGGTTAGACACGGTGCGTTCCAAACGGAATATATCGCCCTCCGAAGGGCACTTCGGAGTAAAAACAATCATGGCCGCTTTATTGAAGGGTCGTTCCAAACCGAAGTGCTCAAAACTGGACGCTTCAAAGGGCCCTTCGGAATGAAGGATTTCGAAGGGTACAACTCATGGACACTTAGGCCTCCCATGATCCTTTGCGCAGATTCTTTGCATGATGACGGCTCCTCCGTGTGGGCACGAGATCATGACGCAGAAGGGCACTTCAAGAAAGTAGTTCGGTCCCCTACACCCTTCAGCCCTTCGAAGCTCTCACTCCGGAGGGTAAACCCTTTGAAGGGATTAGGGCATAGGGATGAGCCCTTCCGAATGGAACGCAGGGAAATTTTGGTTCTAAAAAGCATTTCTCTGTTGACGGTCTCATGCTTAGGCATAAAAGGAATACAATAGATAATATATACTGCCATTCAAAAGTTATTTTTTGCAAGAAATGAAGCAAACATGCTATAAGTTGATCAAAAATGACATTTATGATGCTATAAATGATTTCTATTCCAAAGAAATGCTCCCTTTGAACTTTCAATTAATTAAAGAATCCTGGATAAAAAAAAATTATCACTGTTTCCACAAAAAAATTAAGCGGCACAGCTGTTTTCATTGATAATAAAATGTTTCTTGAGCATCAAATCAGCCAGTTAGAATGATTTCTGAAAGATCATGTGACACTGAAGACTGGAGTAATGGCTGCTGAAAATTCAGCTTTGCCATCACAGAAATAAATTACATTTTTAAATATATTCAAACAGAAAACAGTTATTTTAAATTGTAATATTATTTGACAATATTACGATTTTTACTGTATTTTGATTAAATAAATGCAGCCTTGGTGAACATAAGACGCTTCTTTCAAAAACTTTTTAAAGAAATCCTAAAGACCCCGAACTTTAGAACAGTAGCTAATGGTTTTGGTTGTCATAAATCTGTTGTGCATGACCAAATTTAAAAGATCACTCTTGGAAAGAGAGCAGTGAATAACAATGCTGCCAATAGAAGGATAAATGAAGAACAGTCTCTGTAGATCACAGTCATATCACAAAGGCTGAAATACAGAGAGAACAATTAGTCGTGGGAAACTGGTTCACAAGACAGGGGAAGCAGGATTTAGGGCACCTTGTGAGTGTGCATCTGTTCTAACAACTTCAAATATTAGATGTCCATTCCAGACCAGTCAAAGGCATAAAATCTTTTTACTTTTGTCAGGGAACTTTCATTTGAACTGCAGTTCTGAGGACGAAGATGTACCACAAAACATGATGATTTGCTGTGTTGACTCATTTGAAGCAGAAACAAGGTGTCTGTTTTTTTATCATCATGTCAAAGTTCAAAATTCATGTTGGGGTTGTGTCTAAATCTAATTGGGACAACCTTGTCTCCTGAGTGGGAGTTTTCTCAATTCCCTTTGAAAATTGTGTCAGAGTGAACTTTTAAATAGATGTGAGAAGAACAGAGGCTAAGAAATAATGAGAGAGGAGAGTTACCAGCGTATATCTGGACTCCAAATTCATTTTGGACACAAGACTAAGACAAGATGACATCAACATAAGATGCTTTTGCAGGTTTTATAGACTTTTCCAAAATGTGTGACAGATGTTTCTCGAAACAGGACATCTGCCCATCTTTTTACCTCAATTACGTTATTGGCTTTCTAGGATACTTATGTTTCGTTTATGAAGCTTGTGGAATTAACACTCTAAAACAGGACTGAGCTGGAAGAACGAGACGTGCTGTGAAAGAGTGTTTGAGGGACAGAGTGTCAGGATGAGTGTGAGATGGGAGACAGAGGGGTTACAGACTGTGGGCATTGTCTGCCTGGTCATCATGTTTCTCAAACTCATGCATCTGCTTGGACTCATAGACATTACTGAGACAGGTGAGAGAAAGAGAGAGAAAATAGCAAACATCATTTCAGGGATTGCAAAATGGAGATATTGTTTATAGATGATATTTAGAGATTGTTTCCTCTGTTGACAGCATTTGTGGCATTTCAGTCAAAATATCGAATCTTCCTTAAAACAAAATACATTTATTTGAGAGGCACAGTTGCTTATAATATTCAGAGGATTTATCTTGAATGTAGTTGATTTTTCTTACCCGAAATAAAAACTCACTAACTCACTTTTGTTAGCTTGAAGCTTAACACAAGAAAGCTAATATTTTAATGTAATTTAGTTTTAATTTATTATCAGTACTATACATATATTGCCTTATTGTCATGTTTTGCTTCTTAAATACATTTATATTGTATTAAGGATGTTTAGATATTTTTGTCTTTACTGGAAAACAAAAGTACTGATTGAGAAAAAGTGTTTTGTTTTATTTCGTTTTTGTTATTTTTCCATGTCTGGTAATCAACAGCATGCCAGATGGATTGTATTTAACTTGGAAAAATTTTTTTTTCTCTCCCAATTTTTGAGGGATTTTCCAGTTCTTTGCGTTTTCAAGAAATGTCTGTTTTTGTTCCCTAAAGCATGACAGGATTATTTGCTCTGCTCTTTTAATATTATTTATATACTATTATAGTATTTATTAATATTTAAAATTATTTTAATATTTTCCATTTAAAATTTAATTAAAATTTTAGTCATTTTGTTATGTGCTTTGGTCATTTTTCATTTATATTTAGTTTATTTTAGTTTAAGTAATTTTAGTACTTAAACTTATATTTTTATTAGTTGTCAAAGCAACATTCCTCATTTTTGTTTAGGTTTTTAAAAGTAGTTTTTCATCTAATATTTTTATTTTATTTCAACTTCATTTCAATTAACACGATTAATTAAAGTACTATGACGATTTGAATAGTTTTAGTTAACAGTAACAAAACTGATACGGTAGTTTCTCTTCCTCCATCAATTTGCCGACTTTTTTTAAGTGATTGCTCTATTTTTTGTGGACTTTTTGATTTGACCGTTTCTCTCTTTTTTCTTTTCTCACTCTCTCTGACCCTTTCTGTCCTCCTTGTGCCTCCCTGTCTCACTTTTTATCTGTTTTTGTAAAGACGGTGAGTGTAAGCACCTGTCTAGTTTAGTCTCTTCTGTTTGTTATTTGGTCTATCTCCTTTTCTTTTCGTGGGGTGCTTTCTTCATTATGTGATTGACTCATATCCAAACACTAGCAGAGCTCCAAAGAAACAAATACTTAAATCCAGCAATGATAATTACTGTAGTCTAACAGTATGGGAACCCTAAATTAAAGTAATTCGCATTGACATCAAGAGTCAGTTACATTGGAAAAAGAAAGTGATACCCTGTCTATCAAACCTCCATTTCTTTCTCTTTCCTCTTCCCGCACATCTTTGACTTTTATGCTAACTCTTTTGCTTTTACTCCCCTTTTTCTTCCTTTTTCTCTCCTCGCAACCACTGTCTCCCTCTTTGAAATGCTCTCTCACCCCATCCCGTCCTGCATCCCATAAACTCACCCCTTTCCCGACCCCTTCCCTCTCTATCGCTCTGCTTTCCTCCTCTTCCTCTCTCTTTTTTTGCACTTTTTCTCCCATAGACAGCAGTGACAGTGACCTCGAGCTGTCCACGGTGCGACATCAGCCTGAGGGTCTGGAGCAGCTGCAGGCTCAGACCAAATTCACCAAGAAGGAGCTGCAGTCCCTTTATAGGGGCTTCAAAAACGTGAGTATCTGTAAAAGAGAGAGAACAAATATTAGGTAGTTAATGTTTGTGGTCGGTTGTTTACTTTTTGTGGTGGGACAAACTATCAAGACTGTTGCAGTTTGGTACAGTTTTAAAAGAAATAAATCAATGATATGAAAAAGTTTTATGTTGCGCATTCAATTTGAAATTTAACTCCAAACAGAACTGCAAAAAGACAGATTTTTCACATTTTTGATATTTATCCACTTGACTCACTAACACAATTTCCAGAGTATTCTAGATGGTTTCTAACTGATCCATCAGAGCAAAATAGCCCAAGTCTCTATGATATTCTCGTCCCTAGATATGACTCACTTAACATAAGTCTCTTTTTTTCCACCCATTTTATTGTCCACAATGTGAAAACCTGATTTCAGAAAGTAGTAGTAGTATTTCAATTATTCATTAAAAAATGACACAGTTTATCTTTAAGGAGGAGCTTTGGGGTAGAAAATGTTGTTCGTTCTGTTTGTTTCAGCAGATGTGTACAGTACTATATAGGACAGAAAATTAGCACAATGCACTTATTTAAAGCCTTCACGAGCTGCCGATGTGGCACAGTGAGAATTAGTCCATTATCTGTTTAATTAAATGTTTAATTAGATGTGCCTCTCTTTCCATTTAAGGAGTGCCCAAGTGGTTTGGTTGATGAGGAAACTTTCAAGACCATCTACTCTCAGTTCTTTCCCCAAGGGGGTAAATGCATGTGTTTTTCACTAAATCAGTAAATGTGTTTATTGGTTTTGCATGAATTCTGATTTGAGACTAATTGGAAGTTTAGTCTGTTTTTCTTACTGATCTATTTGTTATTGTTCCCTCAGATGCCACCACATATGCCCACTTCCTTTTTAATGCATTTGATCTTGACAGAAATGGCTCGATTCGTTTTGAGGTGAGAATATCCATAATCACAGCTTCTTTCTTTTTTTTCTTTTTTTTTCTTCATTGTCCACTCTCTACTGTCTGTGGCAGGACTTTGTGATTGGTCTGTCCGTGTTGCTGAGAGGATCTGTCACTGAAAAGCTCAACTGGGCTTTCAACCTTTATGACATCAACAAGGATGGATACATCACTAAAGAGGTGCTTGCTAAATCTTTATGCTCTTATGCTCCAGTGGTTCCATCACTGATGCTTTTGTCATGTAGACTCAAATAGTCATAAGTGACGTGTGTGTGTGTTGTAGGAGATGCTGTTAATCATGAAGTCAATCTACGACATGATGGGCAGGTATACCTACCCCAGTGTGAGAGATGAAGCTCCATCTGAACATGTGGAAAAGTTCTTCCAGGTACCAGCACATTTAACAATATGAAGACAATATAAAATCAATGCACACGATCTTACCAGAGCCTTAAGAGCTTTTAACGCTTACTACATTTTCTTATAGAAAATGGACAGAAATCGAGATGGTGTGGTCACTATTGAGGAGTTTATTGAGACCTGTCAGAAGGTAAGTTGAAATTAGTATTTACTCACAACTTTGTGTAAATGGTTTAAAAATCATTTATACATGAATTATTGCATTCAAGTCAATGTAAAACTGTACACGAATTGTTTGCAAAAACATTCTTTAAATTATCCTATTCAATTCAAAGTGAAAATTGCAAAAGTAGTTAATAAAACCAATGTTGTTAATGATCACTTTTAATGTGAAAATATATGTGTCACGAGTGCACTGCTGAGCAGAGTGAGGAGCAAGGAATGGAGAGAGACGAGGAGTACATCAATCCAAATGGGTTTAATTGACACAAAGGAACACTGAACACTCACGCTATACATGTAGACAAACAATACCGGACGCTGAACTCAAGACAGGGAACACCATTTAAACACATGACAGGATGAGGAGGTGACCAGACACACCTGGGATCAATAGACATAAAACGGGGAACACCTGGAAACAAATCAACCTAATCAGGACAGGAACAAGAAACTAACCAAATATGGGCATAGGAAGGCACATGGGGAGCAAGACACACACAAAACAGAACAAAGTCTGACATAACGCCCCCCTCCGGAAGGCGTGTCCTCACGCCATATAACATCCAATGGGGAGGGGGGGGTGAGCACTCTGGAGGTCCCTCAGGACAGACAGGGGACAGTGGGCCTCCAGAGCGGTACCCGTTCGGGGTGCCATGGCGGATCCGGAGCATTGGGAGGCCATGGTGGAGCAGGTAGTTTAGGAGGCCATGGCGGAGCAGCCTCCGAGAAAATACTTGGGGAAATTTACGGGGTTGTACTCGGGGCCTGGAGCCCTCCCTGGGCCTAACTGGGGGAACAGGGTAGCCCTTACGTGGTGCTGGCACTGGAGCGAGCTCTGGGGCTGGAGCCGACACTGGAGCGAACAGGAACCCTCCCTGGGCCTAACTGGGGGAACAGGGTAGCCCTTACGTGGTGCTGGCACTGGAGCGAGCTCTGGGGCTGGAGCCGACACTGGAGCGAACAGGAACCCTCCCTGGGCCTAACTGGGGGAACAGGGTAGCCCTTACGTGGTGCTGGCACTGGAGCGAGCTCTGGGGCTGGAGCCGACACTGGAGCGAACAGGAACCCTCCCTGGGCCTAACTGGGGGAACAGGGTAGCCCTTACGTGGTGCTGGCACTGGAGCGAGCTCTGGGGCTGGAGCCGACACTGGAGCGAACAGGAACCCTCCCTGGGCCTAACTGGGGGAACAGGGTAGCCCTTACGTGGTCCTGGCACTGGAGCGAGCTCTGGGCCTGGAGCCGACACTGGAGCGAGCTCGGCTGAACTGACTCGGGAACTGCCAGCAGAGGGGTTCCGGATCGGGATCGGAGACTCTCCAGACACCGGATGACTGTCTCCTTCCAGTCGAGGTTGGTCGTGTCTGGGAGCTCCGTGGGATGATGGAACGTCATCCCGATCCGGAACAGCGTTGCGAGGGTTTCCCCCTCAAGTGAGCTGGCCAGGGCGAGCGGTACAAAAGCCCTTGCGAAGACGATAGAGTATGGGCTTGCTTGAGCCACTGTGATGAACAATGCTCGTTCCTCCATTATGGCGGGGAGAAACGCACGGGAAAAAACAAAAACAAAACTCTTTTCAGAAAACCAAAAAACAAACGGGGGGAGAAAGGCGCCGCTCACTTTCTGTATCGGTCCGGTATTCTGTCACGAGTGCATTGCGGAGCGGAGTGAGGAGCAAGGAACGGAGAAAGACGAGGAGTACATCAATCCAAATGGGTATAACTGACACAAAGGAACACTCACGCTATACATGTAGACATAAACAATACCGGACGCTGAACTCAAGACAGGGAACACTATTTAAACACAGGACAGGATGAGGAGGTGACGAGACACACCTGGGATCAATAGACATAAAACAGGGAACACCTGGAATCAAATCAACCTAATCAGGAAAGGAGCAGGAAACTAACCAAATATGGGCATAGGAAGGCACATGGGGAGCAAGACACACAAAACACGGAACAAAGTCTGACAATATGTAAATTACTTGTAAAACACATGTAAATGATTGCATTCTGTTAAAAACAAAGTTTTACATAAATTTGTATAACTATTTTTAAGTAAATTGTGACCCTGGACCACAAACCAGTCTTAAGTCGCTGGGGTATGTATATTTGTAGCAATAGCCAAAAATTAATTGTATTGGTCAAAATTATAGATTTTTCTTTTATGCCAAAAATCATTAGGGTATTAAGTAAAGATCATGTTCCATAAAGATATTTTGTAAATTTCCTACTCAAAATATATTAAACCGTAACTTTTGATTAGTAATATGCATTGCTAAGAACTTCATTTGGACAACTTTAAAGGCGATTTTCTCAATATTTAGATTTTTTTGCACCCTCAGATTCCAGATTTTCAAATAGTTGTATCTCGGCCAAATATTATCCTAACAAACCATACATCAATGGAAAGCTTATTTAGTCAGCTTTCAGATGATGTATAAATCTCAATTTCAAAAAATTGACCCTTATGACTGGTTTTGTGGTCCAGGGTCACAATTATTGCATTTAATTCAATAAAAAAGACATGTTAATAGTTTGTATAACCATTGTTACATAAATTATCGCTTACAATGGGAAAATTTACCTGAATTCTTCTTAAAATCACTCTTCTGTAAATCATTACATTCAGTTCAATGTGAAAATGTAAATAAATCATTTGTGAAACCATTTTCATGAAAATTATCACATTCAATTCAATGTCCAGATTACATAAATACTAATACAACCTTTCTTATGTAAATGATCTCATTCTGTCTAATGTGAGAATGTACGTATATTACTTGTAAATCTCTACTTATGTAAAAAAATTTATGTAAATTGTATAGCCATTTTTAAATTATCACTTTCAATTCAATGCAAAAAATGTATGACAATAGTCTGTAAAACCATAAATTAATGCAATAATTTCAATGCAAAATTTACATAAATAATTCATAAAACCTTTTTATGTAAAAATTTTTACATCAAATACTGCATTCATTTCAATGCTGTTCCTGTTCCTAAAATCATTACTATTTAGATCATATTCAGTGCAAAAATGTATGAAAAAAAATTACTTAAAAACATTCAGTTCAATGTAAAAAAAAATGTGTGTATGGTTCGTAAAGCGTTTGACATCATTGACGTCATACCATATTTGAACTGAACATGACCGTGAATGAGATTTGAAAACTAAGCGAATGAGAATGAAATTTGATAACTAGAAGCAAACTGTCTAAACATAAAACCATGTCTGCATTTGTGATTGGAGAAATGACAATTTCAACAAGCCCTACTCTACAAGCCCTACTCTACACTGCCCAAAACTCGCGTTTGAATCATCAGTGGCAAATCCTTTAAATATAAAAAACGTACTTACAGTCTGAAGTCAGAACAGCCAGCAGTCACTCTACCAGGATCAGGAAACAGTCCTCCATAAAATGCACTGGACACATCTGAATATTTGGGTTAAACT
>NW_015539843.1:696063-711135 GCF_001515605.1 Sinocyclocheilus anshuiensis | reverse complement strand
TTGTAACACTCCAAAGAGAAAGGACAAATTGAAATCGCATCATATGACCCCTTTAAGGTTGATGCCGACTATTTCAAACTGTCATAATTGATTCTTCTTCTGCTTTCCAGGATGAAAACATCATGAACTCCATGCAGCTCTTTGAAAATGTGATATAGGACGGGAGTGGAGCGATCCAAAGCTAAAACAGCCCTCAAAGCCCCAATCCAGTTCTCTCTACGTCTATATACCAAACTAGCACAGCAATCACTCTCTGTCTTGTCCTGTAGCACTACTCCCATGCCTGCTGCACTCCGTAGAATCGTATAGACCAACACATAGCCGATAGTATGGCGTCACAGTTTGTACTTCACAGCAGGACTACTTTTAAAAAGAAAAGCCTGGACGGCTGGGATCCTTCCAGTTGCTAAATACCGGTAACCGTGTGGTGGAACTTTCTGATCAGAATGAGCAAATGAAGTAGCAAAGCCACGTTTTGTATCACTGGTTGATGGATTCCAATGGGCTCTCTAACATCCAGATAAAAACCATCACCACTCTGGACTGCTATCTTCTGCCTTCTGATTATGAATGAGGGAGATTACAAGACTCAATCTCAACCTTCCAGATACCATAGTTTGAACGAGAGTACAGTAACTATGGATTTCAAGGGATCCAAAGGAAGGTCCAGCACCAATTCCGATTGAAGCACACCAGAGACTACACGTAAAAGTCACCAAAAGAACAAAATAAATGTGATGAAAACCGACCTGAAGCATGCCTGTCCAAATATGTGAGATATTTGTGATTTTCTTGCATGGAGACTGACAAAGTTGTACATTTTCTTCCTTGTAAGCCAGTAGGTCCCACAGAAGACCATAAGCAAACTAAAGCAACTGTATGCATGAAGTTACGTAGTGTACCAGTGTTTATAAGTTCTGCTCAAACCTGTATTGCACATATCAGTGGGGCCAGGGTGATTTGTTTGGTCACATTTGATTCTTGCACAGCAATGAGGTATATTAAAAGTTATATTTACACTATAGGCATTTTAGAAGTATAGAAGTATGTGTTTTATTTTCAGAAATGTATTTATTTGTCAGGCGGCATCTAATGGAATGCAGGGTTTGGCCATGAACGGACATGTCCAGATTATTAAAAATGTGGTTTACAAGTTTTATTATGCTCATTAAAACATTTTTTGGATTTATATATATGTATATATATATATATATATATATATATATAAAACAGACTGAGATATATACTGTACGAGAGGCTCATTTATCCCTTTTTTACTTTTGCCCACATATTGCTTTGTAAATGTTACGTTATTTCATCAAGTACAGTATACAATGGGCAACCATGGGAATCTCCTTCTTATATGACAGTTGTACCATCAGGAATATGGATAGCTTTTACTCTTACGCAACAATCCCCTTCTATTTGGGGATGGTGAGAAATTATTGCTCACCTATATAAAGGAACAAATACTATGATGAAGGTGAAGTTATAGTAAAGGTTCAAAGTTAAAAGTCTGATTTCAGTTCACTTTCAGTAGCAACACCTGAATTACTTAAAAGCTCTTATTTATTTATGCTTTGTTTGTTTGGTTGGAGCAGATAGCTTAATGTCCAATGAATAAAAGACGCAATACTCTTGATCAAAAGCAGTGTTTCTGTTAATGTTACTGATGCTTTTAATGACAGTCTCACTTCAAAAGAAAGAAAGGGAACGTGTGTGTTGTGTAGCCAATTACAGTGAGTTATTTTATTGTAAAACAGTGGTTCGCAACCAGCGTGGCGGGGCCCACTATTAATTTTACATTTAAATTTAGACTTTAAATTTTAAATGTAAACTTTAAAATGAAAATGAAAACAGAAAATACTATCATATAAAAAATAAAACAATCTAGTTCAAAATATTAACAAAAACTACAATTGTATATCAGTAATATTAAAATAACACTGCTTAAAAGTATTTTAAATTGTTAATATTACTGATATATCACTAATATTGTAATATTAAGATCTTCGAATATGCTGTAAGTTTGAGAGTCACTGATCTTCAGTAAGTGCTCTTATCGGACCTTCAGTCTGTGTGTGTGTGTGTGTGTGTGTGTGTGTGTGTGTGCGTGTTTGCACATGTAAATAGAGATCAAGAAGGTGCCAGTTATTAAATCCCATGCATGACAATGATACAAACTGAACGCAAGCAGGAAAAGGGAGAAAGATTTGCACCTTAACACAGTGATCTGAAACTAAATATCTGTGGGTAAGACTGTGAATGTGTTTACACAGAATAGAATTTCCTTACAGAAATGCTTATCCCCATCTGCTATGCTTATGGAAATCTGTGTCTGATCCGGTTCATGGTGGAGACACGTCTACATTTTGTCTGCTTTGGGTGTCTGACTGTGGAATATAATATTTTTCTATACTTTTCACCCTCCTTTCATATATCATTTCTATTGGTTGCTCGTCTTCACGTTTCCCATAATATCTTTAATCTCTCATTTCTATTTTATCATAGCTTCTATGTGATTCCTTGAAATGTCAACAAAAAGAAGAAAATATTACATGTCAAATCTGAGTGAGGCCCATAGCCCCACTAACCTACATCCATCAATTAGCACAATAGATTAGCCACTGATTCAGGCCATGAGCAGGAAGAAGAGAAGTCAACACTGTCTAGTTCTTGTTCATGCATTATGAAAGTACTATAGCTAACTGGGATTATTTCCCCCATCTGTTCAGGTCTTCCTTCTCCTGCTGCTCTTTGCAGGAGTGACATCACTTCCTGTGTGTGCATTTCTGACCAAAAATACATTTATTGATTCATGCCATTTATAGCTTAAGTGCAAATATTAAATTACGGAAGACACAATCGACATATAATAATTCGAGAAAATCATTTGAATTTTAAGGTAGAAGTTTAGACAATGTAGAAATACTGCATATTTCTTATAAAATGAACAGTAAATACACATAAAATAATGTTTAAACTGAAATAACTCAATTAAATATAATTTTAACAAATAACTTATTGACTATAAATGTATTTACACTATATGTATAGGCCCAGGAGTTATTAGGATAAGCCATCAAACATGATCACACAGCTTGGATTATACATTGTGTACTAAACATGGGTAAACACTTGCTTCTTTTTTCCATAAAGCACTCATTTTTAGGCTTAGCAGTCAACACAAGTCAAGCATTACCTACCACTCCAGTCATTAAAACTGAGAAAAGTTCATTCAAGTAAAGTGGCGATGCTTCAGACACTTTTCCTCATTCCTTGTTCTTCTTCCCTGCTGCTTAAAACAAATAATAAAATAAACAATCAAAACTTTTGTTGTCTGTGGTAATTAACTGTTTAGCTGTCCTGAAAAAAAAATAACACTCTTTTGACTCTTTGCAAACCAAATTTCATACGTTTATAACCTATTAACACCACTAGGGGGAGTACAGTCATATTGAAGGTACAGTAAACATTTTTAGCCTACTCCCTTTGTGTGCATATTTCGAGAACGTCCATGTTTAAGAAGTAGAAGTAGTTTCTAAATAGTAGAAATTGCATGTAGACAGTTCCTTGAATATTTTCATTTCTAGTGTAAATCTGCTCTGTTCCCACCAATAATAAATTTAACCAATAGGCTATAGCAATAAAAGTGGCTACAAGTTTCTTTATTCCGTGCTGTTATTCACATGTTCAGTCATCTGTCCAATCACTGGTGTTCTGCTCTCTCTTAAAACCTTCGTTGAAAGCTTAGCAAAAACCCTAAATGTAACATATAATGAAATACACAACAAACTCTTCTTGAGTGGCCCTCTTTTATAATCACTCCAGCGACCTCCCTGTATATATAATTTGCTTTGTTATGATGATGTTTGGTAATGATGATGTTGTTATTTTTATTCGATCCTGTTGGAAATGTACCGGTACTTGTATTTCCCTGAATGGCCTGTGTTCTTTAAAAGTTTAACCCAGTTTGGAATGCACTGGTCAAAAAAATAGCACATGCTTCAATTAAAACCTGCTTTTCCAAGCTTACAGTTAGTTCTCACTGTTTTGTCATCGGATCATTGGTGTCACGTCATCATGTAATGGTTACCGAATAGTGATGCGCGGTTGAGCTAAAACGTCACCCGAATCCGCAGCTTCAACTAAATTATCCACCCGCCAACCGCCCGCACCTGTATTTTTGTCTGATTTAGATAACCGCACCCGACCCGCACCCGATCATCACATTAGGGTTCGTACGGTCATAAAAAACCTGGAAAAGTCATTGAACAGCAATTTCCAGGCCTAGAAAGTTTTGTAAAAATAAATAAACTCAAAAAGTTTTTGAAAAGTCATGAAAATCTATTTCACAATTCTCTGTATAATAGAATTATGTTTAATCAGATCCTGAATTTCGTTGCGGGATTGCGTATACATCGATCCGCGGATTATCCGCAGCGCCCGCGGATATAACCGCCATCCGCGCATCACTATTACCGAATGTAGGTCAATTAAGTAATGACGCAGTTCCGCCTGAAGACCGGAAGGGGGCGCCGAGAAACGCAACGAATGGCCCCTTTCGTGAGACTGAGGGCGCCTAAAAAGCTTTTTATTTAAATATTATTATTTTAAAATTATTTTAGAGGTGAGCTTATTTAATTTAGATATATTTTCATGTGTTTTCCGTCTCTTTCCTCAACCTCTAACTTTGTTGGTTGTTATTTGTATAATTGTATATTGTTTGTTGTAAATATGATGTTCAATGCTTTCAAACAAAATTTTAAAAAGGGACTGGCGGCGCCATTTTTACTGTTAAAAGCAAGTCGGAGGAAATGGGAGTCCTGTGAGGCAGACAGGGGCCGTGTAAAGGAGGTAGCATTGAGCAGGCTTATGGAATCACAGGGCCAGGCACGACACCGGCAACAGAGATGACTGGGTGCTGCGTCTTCGCCTGTGAACAATTCTATTGGCCGAGAGTCATCAGAAGGCGGGGCTTATAAGCGTTTCGACCTCAGGGTTTGTTTTGAGCATGCGTTGAAATGCCACAGTGCCCCGTGTGCCGTCTGTATATCCGTGTGTCGCTATATAATAGGGAAGAATCGTTCCACTTGTCTCCTGCTCATCATATAAGCCAGTCTAGTCAGAAGACTCTGTCTGGCCGAAGGTGTTTGGTCAGAGAAAGTCGCTGTTTCCTTATTTACCCTCAGCAGTGCTGAAGTAGGACACTCCAGGTACCGCGAAAGAACACAAGGGGAAATTACAGAAGAGGACAACGATTTTGTTCTTCCCGGAAAGGTGAGAAATAACGACTCAGTGTGTTTTATGACACAAGTGGTCTATTGTAATTGTAAATAGGATTGTTCTTAATATCAAATAAGCGTAATAATAATAATGATAACAAAAATGTCCTAGTCGCATCCCATCAACACCTCAGGATTCCAGTCCCTGAGATGCGATGCAACTGCGTAGAAATCTGGCTGATTATAACCGAGTCGCTCATATCTACAATAAAGACGATGCTGTCATATGATCATTTACAGTTTTAGTGTTTGGTTTATAAGTTTATATGACACATGATTTTGAAATATGGATGGCGTTCAGCGCTATTGATCTGTCTGTTGGGCCATAGCCATATAGATGTTGAATTACAGGCTCTTTTAAAAAGACCACGTGCTTTCAGCCTGTGGTTTGAAATTTTGAGATTTTCCTCGTCTTATAATGAAGGTGTAATAAAACAAGACCACGTTCAATTGTCACGTTTAATTAAACTAAACGCAACACAATATCAAGTATATGGAATGTCCATCAAAAGCAGTGACAATTATTTTTTCTTTATGTATCCAGTATGATGTTATGATAGATTAAATATTAAACTTTCTTATCTTGGTTGATTAAATAAAGGGATAGGCTACTTGTTTTGATTATCTTTGAGAGGTATGTCAAGGTTTGTAATAATGTGATAGAAGAGTTTCACATGTAAGGAAGTTATGAGCAGGTTCATGCTGGTGTTGTGCCGAATTCTGCACCACACCTGTTCATGCCTGATGTTATCATCTGTGACTCATGTGATGCAACCTGGACACTTATGGTTTGTGCTACATTAAATATCATGAATGGTTTTGGTAATTGGTGCATGTTTTCCATTAGTGATTGCACAACTGTAAATGGTGTCTAAAGAAATGAGTAGTAAGTGATGTGGGCTAGTAAATGTTTCTTGGTTAACTGTAAATTGCTTTGGATAAAAGTGACAGCTAAACAACCAATAAGTCATTTTTAAACAGTCAGATTTTCACGGCTGTGGAAAATCTGAAATATTATGAAATGATGATGTCTGAGTCCTGGAAATATTATGTAAATTTGTTAAATCTCAAAAGGTCTTGTGTAGTTAATATGAACTATGAACATGAAATATTTTTGAAAGAAGTCTCTTATGCTCACCAAGGCTGCATTTATGCGATCATGAATATAGTAAAAACAGTAATACTGTGAAATATTATTACAATTTGGAATGTAATTTATTCCTGTGATGCAAAGCTGAATTTTCGCCATCATTACTCCAGTCTTCAGAGTTACGTGATCCTTCAGAAATCGTTTTAATAAGCTGATTTGCTGCTCAGGAAAGATTTTTTATTATCAATGTTGTGCTACTTAATATTTTTATGGAATGAATAGGACAAAAAAAAAACTTCAAAAGAAAAGCATTTATTTGAAATATAAGTCTTTTGTATCATTATAAATGTCTTCACTATCACTTTTTTGATCAATTTAGTGTGTCCTTGCAAATAAAAGTATTAATCCTACTGATCCCAGACTTTTGAGCAGTAGATATGTTTATAATATTTCTCAGCTCTGAAAAATGTTATCAACAAGATGTTGATCCTTGTAGAGTGAAACTTTCCACAAGCCATCCTGATAACATGGGCCTGTCTGTTGAGGGTCTCATTGGAAAAATGTGTACATTAAAATGCAAAACTGTTCAATAGTTAATATAAAAACTTGCTTCCTGACATACAAATTCAAATTTTCCTCAGCAGTCTCTATGAAATGATTTTTTACCAAGCAATAATGAATGACTGGAAATGTCATGGAAATCATTTGATCAAACATTGTGAGAATGCTGTTATGCATTGGAGGATGAAGGGCATCTGTTGTTCTCCATCTTTCTGTGATTCATTCATTTTTTTCTGTTCTTTGATATTTCCTTTGAGTCATTCACAGTGTAAGTGCCGCTTTGGCTATTTGTGTAAATGATGCCTGAAATATCCATTCATGTGGTATAGTATGAAGTCTGACCATGGATTTGTCTGGTCAGTGACATCTCCTCCTAGATGCCAATGACAATATTAGTGACAATGACAGTGTATTTGATCAGTTTGATCCCATTTGCTTAAGATAATGAATGTTTCTGAGAAGAGAATTGATTCTTCTTTTTTGAGCCATTCCTTTAATATTATATAAACTGAAAGACATCCAGGATTGCATAAAGAGTTTAGATAAACAGATGTAGCTCAGAGGAACGCAGACTGGGTTGTGGCAGCTGTATTTTATAGCACAGGCTGTCAAGCACCAGAAGACTCTTTTGAGTGGAATGCTTTGTTTAAACAAATCTGTTGTGCTTGGTTTAGACGTGCCTAAATATTGTACAGAGAAGTTAAAGGCAATGGATCCTTATAGTTGTATTTTTCATCTGATACATTAATAAATGTGTTTTAATTAGCTTTTGTGCTTAGAGATTCAAGATTCAAGATTCAAGATTTTTTATTTGTCACATACATGGTTATATAGGGAATATATGACCAGCAGTGAAATGTAAGTCAGGTCCGCTCCATGGACAGTGCAATTATTAAAGAATACAAACACAAGAAAATTATATATAAATATAGGTATGGAAAAAGTAAGATAAAAAATAAGAATAAAATAAAATGCACAGGACCGTATACTGTAGGCTTAATAAATATGTATTTGTATAGATAAATATGTATAGAGGGTTGAATTAAAGCTTGTTTTGTTTTCTTCTTGCTTTTATGTTAGTTTGAATTAGCATTTGTCAGCACAAGTCGCTCTTCACAATCCAATCATGCCGAGAAATGGATTGTTTAAGAAATTGCCAATTAACTGTATTGATTTCTCAGAGCTTTACTAAGTAAAGTGAGAACCATGTAATTAAATGGTGAAGCTGAGAGAGCATGTTCACAAACCAGCAGGCTGACGGTCACAAAACATTATCTAACACACCACTGAAAAAACAAGAGGGTTTTAAAGTCTTCCTTCCTCTTTTTTTTTTTTTCTCAGTCATCTGATCACTCACAAAGTGGGATTTAGTCCCTTGAAGCTAAAATAAAATATCATCACTTTCACTCATGCTGTTTCAGTCTTTTTCAAACCATTTCTGATTCTCTGTTCTCTTTTTCTGTCTCTTTCCATTTTTCTTTCAGTTTCTTTCCAGTATTTTCTTATCATTTACAGAATGAGCATGTAGGCTGTTGTTTTAAATAAGAGTCTTAGTAGTTGGGGGTTTGGTAGTTGGTGGATGCAAGCAAACCAAAAACGTATTCATATCAAATGAGTGCATAAACTTAGTTTGGTAGCAGTGCAACAGTTTCGCAGAGCAGTTACGGTGAAAAAAAATATTATTGTGCTTATTGTTCAAACTTTAAATTCTGATTGAATGAGCCCAGCCCTGAGGCTTAAACTTGGATTCAAAACACCACTTCTGTATCTAATGATTCAATACAGTAAAGTGTAATACTTTTTTTTTTGTCATCATGTGTTGTAGTTAATTCACCCCAAAAAAAAAAATAAAAATCTCCCATCATTTTATTTACCCTCATGTTATTCCAAACCTGTATGACTTACATTTTTTCTGTGGAATATAAAAGAAGATATTTTGAAGAATGTTGGTAACCAGACAGTAACTTGTATGGACAAACACTGAGACATTTCTCAAAATATCTTTTGTGTTCCACAGAAGAAAAAGTTCTGCTAGGTTGGAATGTTGTGAAGGTGAGTAAATCATGACAGATTTTTCATATTTTGTTAACTATTCCTTTTAAGATGTTAGTTTCTGTAGTTCTATTTAATAACAACCTATGAATTGCACATATTGGCGTCTGATTGAGGTTGATCCCTTCAATAAATCATCCCTATAGTATAGTACTTGCATAATTCAGATCCTATTGGTTTGCTGTAATGCAAATTGTGAGGACATCCCACCTTGCTGGAACTTCTCTCTTATGTCACTGGTTTCTCATCACAGAAAGCTCATTTCATTCATTTGCCTCACTCTTTCAGTTTTTTTCATGTCCCATAAGGCAATTTGTCAGATTTAACTCCATCATTTAACAGGGGATTTTGTGTAATTTTCTTTTTCTTTTTTAAGTTTGCATAATTAGATGAGTCAGGGCTCTAGAAGAATGTTGGTAACCAGACAGTAACTTGTATGGACAAACACTGAGACATTTCTCAAAATATCTTTTGTGTTCCACAGAAGAAAAAGTTCTGCTAGGTTGGAATGTTGTGAAGGTGAGTAAATCATGACAGATTTTTCATATTTTGTTAACTATTCCTTTTAAGATTTTAGTTTCTGTAGTTCTATTTAATAACAACCTATGAATTGCACATATTGGCGTCTGATTGAGATTGATTGATTTTCTTTTTTAAGTTTGCATAATTAGATGAGTCAGGGCTCTTGATAACTGCCAAATCAAAGGAGAGACAAAGGTTGCTTAAACAATATATTCTTTAGCAAAGGGCAGAAACGTTAGACCATTAATGGCATTTGAAGAAAAACATGTTTGAGCTTTCAGCTAACACTGTGTTGATGCTAGACTCGAACGGCGCGATGTGACGCAACAAAAGATAATAGAATCCGTTATAATCAGTGATTCTGTCAACACTGGATGCGGCGTGTCAAATCCCTGGCAGTAAACTGATGGCCTTTTCTATTTCTGACATACTCCTAATTGCTCATGCTACTTCTGACACAAAGGACAAGTAAATTTGCAATGGTCGCTTTGTTGCATCCAGTATAGACAGTCTATAGCTGTTGCGGTGTGGTTGCATGGTAAGCTGCTGATGGTGAATTCTCTATTGAGGTAAATGTTCTTATAAAAGAGGAGTCACAGAGATTTTCTTTATTAAAGTCTTTGAGTCTCTTTAATTTGATTCAGTAACTTAAAAAAAAAACAGTGACCATAAGGCTGTTGTACTTATTGCAGTTTTATACTTTATGTGCATACATGACATATGTACTATAGCACCTCACAAACATGCTGAGCACACATATCATTTGTGACACACCATTAGGCTACAACTACCACATATGTACAGTGACAAACATGTTCCTTGACTAGTTTCAGATAAGAAAGAGACCACATAAAAGGTGTCATAACCTAGCATTTAATAAAGCAATATCAAATGGTTTGGCTGTTGTTTTACACATTTTTTAAACAATTATTTGCAGCTATCACCATCTTAGAAAATTGATATATTATGTGAAATGATCACTGGGGGTATATCATCACATCAAATGATAATGATTTTGTCAGGATGTTAAATACTTGCCATCAGCTTTATTGGCAAACAACTGCACTGCATTCAAAACTTCAGCATTTTCTATACAAACTAAACATTTTTTTTTTGTTGTTGGGAGAATGACCCTCTTGTTGGCCTACCATAATGTTAAAACAACATCATTTAGGCAGAGAGTGATTTAACTGTATCTGAACTGACTTAACTATATGTTGGAATTAATAGATTTAAATACCTGTTCATTTAGTTTTTGCTCTGAGTAAAGTTGTCCCAAAAATGAAAATTTGAAATTTAGCATTACATCACTTGTTCACCAGTGGATCCTCTGCAGTGAATGGGTGCCATCAGAATGAGAGTCCAAACAGCTGATAAAAACATCACAATAATTCACAAGTAATCCACACGACTTCAGTCCATCAATTAATGTCTTTTGAAGTGAAAAGCTGTGTTTGTAAGAAACCAATCCATCAAGGCATTTTAACTTTAAAGCCAGTTATCTATAATAATGAATGATTCCCCCAGTAAAAAAAAGTCTATGTCCTCTTTCTTCTGTTGTCCACATCAAAATCCACTGACATACCTGTTTTGGACTGTTTGTGCTTGCAAACGGTGCTTGGTCTGTGCATATTTCTCTCCTGATTCAGACGAGACTACTTTTTCACTGGAGAAAGCAATATTATGAATAGAAGACTCTTGCAACAGTTGTACAAGTAAAAAAACAAGTGCAAGAAATTTTTTTTTTTTTTAAATCTGTTCCTATGAAGAATTAATGGTGAGTACATTTTTAAATTTCCAATTTTTATTTTTGTGTGAATTATTCCTTTAAACTCATTTAGTAAAGCTAAGACCTGAAACACTGTTATTTTGACTTGTATCGGCCTGTTCTTACTGAAACCCATTTAATTGTGCCACATAAGATCTTTTATTTTATACGCACCTATAAATTTCCTCACTGTTCTGCTGACAGAAGCTCTTCAGATCCCCCTGTCGAGTCAAAAGGCCCCTTCCTTCCCGTGAGGTCCCTTTGTGTTTAATTGATGTGCATCCAAGAGACCCAGTGGATGTATTCATTTCTAAAGGAATTTGTCATTCACTGTACAGAAGCTCAATAGTTTTCCCTGCACTCCCCTGCGGAGGTGTGCTGTGATGTATAAATCTCCTCTCGCAGTGCCCCGGGGCAGCGGTCCTGTGGTGTCAGGCTCCTGCAGAGCTGCGCTATTGTCACTAATCTCACTTCACCACTGAGAGGGCTAATTAAACAGCATATTTGAGTGAATTAGCTGTAAGGAAGAATGTGTTGTCATGGGTGTGGAAAGGTCTCCTCTTTCTGGGGGGAAACCAAGCTTGTAGTTTAAGTGAAAATCGAGAATGATGACTCAGGGCAGGGGTTTTTAAACTATTTAATGGGAAAGTCCAACAAATATAAAGTCAGTTATATATTAATTTATACAGATTTAATTTATACTGTTTAAAAAGTTTCAGTGTTAATCAAGAATGATGACTGAGGGCAAATGATGAGAGATGATGACTTTAATGGCAAAGAACAACAAATAGAAATGTTTTTAAGTGTAATTCATTGTTTATATACTATTATATACTTTATTAACACTTTGAATTGGCTTTTATTTGATATGTTCTGTTTTCATTTTAATTTAGTTAGATTTTTAGTCATTTTGTTTTGTGAATTTGTAATTTTTATTATTATTATTATAATTTTTTTACTTTTTGTTTTGGTAATTTTAGTATTTCAGCTGAAAATTATTTGTTTCTAAAGTGACATTTAAATTTTTTGTGTAGGTTTTTAAGTTTTCATATAATATTTATATTCTATTCTATTTAATCTTTATTTTAATTTCCGATAACTTTTAATATTCTGTTTTAAAATATATATATATATAAATATAAATATTTTTTTTTACTTGTGAACAGTACAATATTACAATAAAGCCAAAACATATTTTTCAAATATTATTTGGATAATATTTAATTCTATTAAATTAAGGTACAGTACAAAATGTTTTTTTCTACCCAATATTATAATATTACAGAAACATTTCTAGTTGAATCCATAATTATTTCTACAGCGCTTTTCTCAATAAATATTAAAAACCGAAACTAATATCAAAAATTAGTTTAATTTTAAACAGTTAATATAAAAGCTGACAATAGTGCTAGACAACCAGTGAGCGAGTTAAGGACAACAGCGATGATAACTTCCTTGAAAGAGGTGCAGTGTATACTGACTAATTATATTATGTACCTTGCATATCATATTTCTTACTGTTAAAAACTGTTTTGTAAGATTTTTATTTTCTGTGTAAAATTGTCTGCGGACCCCTTAGCACCCTTAGTTCTTGGACCCTAATTTTAAAAGCCTTGAATGGTAAGTCACATTATTCAGCATGGTCTTAGCAAGACTTCAGAGGAAGTTTAGATGAGTTTGTGAATGTGTGTGACATCTGATGGGTTTTATTTGTCACGAGTGACATGTTCCGCTACAACAAATGACAGAGAACTAGCGAATTCAATAAGTCTGGATTGATTGTCAGACCAGCTTTGGTTTCAGTTCCATGAACATTGGATGGTTGACCTTTGATCATGGGAAAAAAAAACAAATCACACATACACTATACCGTTCATAAATGTCAAAAACATTTTTTATTTTTATTTTTCAACAAGGACTCATTAAATTGACAGTAAAGACGGTCTCTACTTTGTCTATAATTTGTTTTAAAAGATTTCTATTTCAAATAAATGCTTTTTTTTTTTCTTAATGAACCTTCTATTCATCAAAGAATCCTGAAGACTGGAGTAATGGCTGCTGAAAATTCAGCTTTGCCAACACAGGAATAAATCAAATAAAAAAATTAATAAATTAAAACAGAAAACAGATCTTTTAAATTGTAATAATATTTCACAGTATTACTGTTTTTTTTTTGTTTTTTTTTTACTGTATTTTCAAATAAATGCAGCTTAAAACATAAAAAATATATTTATGCTCTTACCGACTCCAAAACCTTTGTATTGCGCATACTGTTGGCTTCTCAGAAAAATATACAGTGGCCCAAAAAAGTATATGGACACTTATGTTGCTCTTAATATGTATGAATTCTCTTTGGTACTCTTTGACACGTCTGAATTCCCATATGAGAAAAAGTGAAACTTTTAACGTTCGCTTTAAGCTAAATATGTATGCGATGAACTGTCATATCCTGCAACCTCTCTCAGTGGCCTTCATAACTGAACATCTGACTAGCAGATGTTTCATCATTAAGGCTGCGACAGAAATTAGCTCAGTGTGTTTTGTCTATAAATGTGCTTTTGAAGAGGTTGGATGTGTAGGTTTAACCATTTAAACATCAGTAAGCTGTAATTATGAGATAATGGGATCATTAAGGGTGACCAAAATGAAGTATGTGCTTCACACGCTAGTCACCATGCGGCCACAGACATTGTTGTGGGAATAATACAAAACATTCTGACTGGACTTCAGTATTTTCGTTCCACAATAAAAGTCTATAAAGTAGTGGAGTCTCTTCACGATTGTTAAAGCACCTCAAGTTCTTCCTTAAATCTCCTCAGCTGGTGTCTTAAAGCTGTGTTGAGTTTGTTAGTTTAGTTTTGCTCCAGTAATAATTGTTTCCCAGTGAGATGGTGATCTCCAGGTTTAAGGTTTCTGTTTTGAAGTCCAGCAATTGATATTGTATAAACACCTCTCCTCAGTTAGTCAAATATTTTTGTGGCTCTGAATTTTTCCACCTCAGGCTCTTGCCAGATCGGTGTGGATGCCTTGTTTGTGAAGTTGTCCTACAATTAGAGTTGTTGGATTTGTTGTTTAGCTGCCTGTCATGTAATCAAATGGATCTGCTTCTGTTTGAAATCAGGACTAAATCTGCTCAGACAAACCATGTGGGACAGCAGTATCTGTGGATGGATTCGTCCTGCTGTGTTTTGGACCGTCCACTGATGATCGCATTACGAGGACATATATTATGCCTGATGGGTCATGACTAACAGCAGTAAAGCTGAATGTTGATATAAACCGACAGCTCACTCTGTTTGTCTACGTGCCTACAGGCAGAAACACACACGTACACATGTAGACAACACGCAGCCAGATATCACAATAACACGATTTTTGCTCATGGATGATTAAAGGGGTCATATGATGCAATTTCAAGTTTTCCTTTCTCTTTGGAGTGTTACAAGCTGTTCGTGAATAGATAAGATCCCTAAAGTTGCAAAGACTAAAGTCTCAAACCCAAAGAGATATTCTTTATAAAAGTTAAGACTTGTCCACACCCTCCTAAAACGCCTCGTGTAAACACGACCCCACATGTCTACGTCACTGTGTGGGAAGATTTGTATAACACCGCCCAAATGTTCACGCAAAGAAAGAAGGCATAACTTTATTGTTGCTGCCACCGGCGCCGCCATGTTGTGAAGACGCTGTGTGTTTCATTGCGAAAGCGAAAATACTTTGTTTGGTCTTCCAAAAGAGGACACAACTAGAAATCAGTGGTTAAGTTGTATTTACAACACTGTTCCAGAACAGTT
>NW_015539843.1:690633-695761 GCF_001515605.1 Sinocyclocheilus anshuiensis | reverse complement strand
ATATTTCATTACACCAAATACACAAAATAATGTTATTTTTAGCAACATCATATGACCCCTTTAAAATGTCTCCACAATCTGCTTTTAAAGAAATATCGTAGTATTCTGGCGCCTCCGTCTCAACATACTGTACAACAACTGAACTGTACTGTACTGTACCTGAAAATAAAGCACTGTTCGTTTTATTTGTATATTATGTGTATTTGTAATTTGTATCTTTGTATTTTTTTTTAATAACAAAGATAAAATAATGACAAAGATTTTAATCTTTGCCCACTTTGGCCTAAATATCTGCCATCCTTTTTTATTTTGTATTTTGTTACCTTGTAATGCTTTGTTTTTAAAATAGGTTAATTAGTTTGGCTGTACTGCTCAGACAACTTGCAAAGTAGTAAAACCAACATAACAAAAAATCGTGATAAAATATTGATACTGAAAAAAAAAACGTGATATGATGTTTTTGTCATATCGCCCTCCCCTCACTCCATGGGGCAAAGAGTAGATTAGCACGAGGAGGTCCATGAGAATGGAAAATGCCATCTGAAATGGGGTCTTCATGTGCAATAACATTTACGGTTGTTCATCAAATTGTGTGTATCATTTCAGTTTAGGAATATTTTGAGAGTCTAAAAAAAATTTCCACTCAGATTTCGCAACTGGTTCAAGTTGGTTTGCTTGCTTTGGCTGTGAGCGCACAGAAAACAGTATGCGATACTGAATTGAGTTCAGCTGAAAAGGGAAGACACAGTAGTGATGAATCACTCATGCCGTCTGTGAACGTTTTCAGAATACTGATTTGATCTGATAGTCTGTGGGAATTAGTAAAATTATGCGCAATACCCGCTACCCCGTGCCGAAATTCAAGCCCTGTTTGTACAAACTGAGTGACTAGTTGTCTGCCAATTAACTGCATGCCACAGATGTTGTTGGTAGAGCTGAACTTGTTTCAAACCTGCAACATTTGTTTAAGCTTTGTCAAGTATTAGGCAGGGATTTGCTTATAGGCTAGCACATTCCAAATATCAACATGTTAGTTAAACGGCATAGTTTAAATGATCAAATAAAAATGAAATGGCTTGTTTTATTCCTGCTAATTAACACCTGTCTCTATCTTCCTTTTTGTCAACCCTCATTCCTTTTCTATATCCCTACCTCTTTTCTTCCATCTTTCTCTTTTCCATCCTCTCTCTATCCTTCTCTTCTCCCAGTTTAACCCCTCCCACACAGATGCTTCCGGCCGACCTGATTGGTGGGAGTGATGTGTGAACTAGGTACTCATTTCTTTACTGTCCCCAGCTGCACTAGGACACCTGCTTTCCAAATAAAAATCAATAGATTGTCACCGATATCTAGTATCGACTCTATTTGCTCAGTAAAATGTAAATACGACTTTGATTTAACGTAACTCTTTAATGCATAATCTAAAATAATAGTAAATGTGAGATCACAATTGAACATATTATTAAAGAAAGGTTATTTCCAAGGAAATATCTTTTAATTTGAATGAATTGAAAGCAACCTGACAATCAAGCGTTACTTTTACCAAGTGTTTAAAAGATGTCAGACCGGTTGTATGTTGGTTGAATTAATGAGGAAATTATTGAAAAAAATATATATATAGTAATATAACACCGTGTCCTAACTATGTTAAATGTAAAACTATAATAATAATAATAATAATAATAATAATCTATTAACTTTCTACTAAATATCTGATCTATATCTAAGAAATATTTCTATTAATAATAATAAAGTACATTGAATTTAATGTAATGTTTATATAATTGTATTTTATTTCATTATTTCATGTCTGTTGTACGGTTTTGAGAAGCTGGGTTTTGGACCATTAAGGTTTCACAATGGGCATGGTTACGCAGCAAGAAATAAAAACCAAGTCGGCATCAAAATATCTTGATGTTTGTCATGACCGTGGCTAGTTTGGACACGTGTAAGAGTGGCACGGCATGCGTAGAGCTGAGGGGGTTTTCGTGGACCCAGTTGGCTTCTAGATACCAAGCAGATGTGATTGTCCTGAGTTCAAGGCTGCTGAGGGATCATGGGCAGTGTGGGGAGGGATTCAGCCGTTGGTGGTGCGCTGACACGTCTAATCACTATCATTAATAGGGAGGGTGCTGGCCCAAGGCCACAAGAAAAGTAAACAGAACTTGACGGTTACCAAAATCAACAATGTCCGCTAACAAAGCATACTGACCTTCACCAGTCAGTCGCTGTCTTTCTTCCGCTTCTGTTTTCCATCTCACCCATCCTATCTTCATCATCCTACTCCACCCTCCAACTTCTTTCTTTTTTTCATCTCCCTAAACTTTATTATTCTTTACTTCACCACAAATTTTTCAAATCCTCTATTGCTTGTGTCCATAACTGTAGATGTTTAATCACACATCATTGTTATATAAATGGTCGTTTGAGTCCAAAACCACACTGTAAAGTGTGAAATGTGAGTTTATAAACCGTTATTCATTTGATAAATGGTCTCAAATCTGGATTTGTTTTAAGATTCCATTTCATTGCTTAATTTATTAGTTCATTCTGCCTTTGCCTCCATAAAATGAGTGTGAAGTACTCCATTTTTTTAACAAAAAACTAATGAGATTTAAAAAAGGTAATTATATTGGTTTATGACTATATGGATTATTGTTTTATTTAAGTCATCAGATGAGCACTTTAATTTCATTATTCATTCATGAACAACATTGCTTTGTTTTTTTTTTTTGTTTTTTTTTGACCGCAGATGACCTGGCTGGCCAATCAGCGGAGCATGAGAGTGTACTGACAGCCAGAGCAGCAGTGTTCCTACCAGAGCGTGAGAGGGAGTGCAGGAGAGGAACAGAGCCAGAGGGAGAGGAGGAGGACGAGGCAGGGGAGCAAAGGGGAGGAATGGGTGTTGGTAAAAACACCACCTCCAAATCCATGGACTCCACCGCAGAGCCTAGCAGATATGAGGAGGAGAACAAACACAGTGCACACTTCTATCCCATCCCAGTGAGTGTGTGTTCGTCTGTGTGGAATGACGCTAATCATAGGGTCAGAAACAATGCCTTCTAGCCTGTCATCACAGTGACTCTACAGGACACTGTGGTCACGTGTACTTTAAGCAGGACAGTGTGGTGTGCAAATTGCTACTTCCAATAAGTGCCATTTAAAAGCTGGCTTTCTAGAATTTTCTCAAGTATCTATAAGCTACTAGGAATGACAAACAACTTTGTTATAATCATGGTATACATAAGGTTTTATAATAATACATTTATAATAACACGTTTCAAGTTGTAGTATAAAATTACATGAATTAATCTATTATGAACAGGCACAAATTAACAGAGAAGAATAATCTATTTATATATACAGTGCCTTGCAAAAGTATTCTGGGAAAAAAAGTAATTTAAAGCAGTTTAACATAAGGCAGCAACATAACAACGTGAAAAAAATGAGTCGCAAGGCACTGTAAATGTTATAAACATTACCATTAATAAATGCTTAAAATAGTTCTACCTAATTTTAACAAATACAGTAGTGTAAAACATTACTACTTTAATTATACAGTTTGTTTGTGTTTGTGTTTGTAACATGTAAGCACCTCATGTTCATATCTCGCCACTGCCGGAAAGGTTTTTTTAAAAGTTAAACAAAACAAACAACTTAAAATATGCAACTGCTGCTTTTTGGTAGTGTTTTTGTTGCTAAATATTCATATTTAAACATTTATAAGCATGTCAAGAGGTTAGAGACATGCTATTAGATATTAATCTTTTAAAGTGTTTTTTCTTTATCAGTTAGTCCACTATGGTCTACTGTTTGTAACTTTATCTGTTCAGTCATTTAAGAAGAAGTGTCAAGACTCAAGTTTCCCTTAGTCATGCCCAACACTTCCTTAAATGCAACTACATAACAAACTGTGTCTTGTAACATTTATGTCTATTGTATCATTCTTTTAAATTGGTGATGAATTATTAGTGAAGTATGTTCTTTTCTTGGACTCTAATAGTACTTTTGCGGAGTCATTTCTGTGTATAATTATTGAAAGACCCTTGTGCAGCCATATAAATCTTCTGTCTATGATGTCATTAGAAACTACCAAAAACTTGTTTTGGTGAACTCTTCCCTACATGACATGAGTGTAATCACTTACTGTATCTGCATAAATGCCCTGGTGAACTTTAGTGGACTGACATGTTTTGCCAGTGTGGGTATGTAATATCATGAAATGTAAGGTAAAATTATGCGCTTGCCACTGGAACCCTGGCATTTGAATTTGGCAAATAGAACCAAATTAAAGCTTCTGGAAGCTTAACCCTTCCTGTGCCAAACTCACCTACATAATGTTTGATTGCTTACCAAGATATCCACGTCCACATTTATCCTTTGTCATGACAATAGAAGAGTCTGCAAGTAGTGTCACCTATTTTCTTTTTGTTACTTGGTAAATATGTGATGTTTGCAAATTTCTGTGTATTTGACAGGTGGTTAATGGTGTCGTGCAGACCCCTGGAGATCAGGACGCAGAGGACACGCAGCTCATGGCCATTTACGCAAAAGACAGCCAGACTGAGGACAAAGTGAGTTTTTTGTGATGCTTTTGGTATAGAAATTACACGTCACCTTTAAATCAAGGGACTGCTCGTACCAGTCATGCTTATCCGTGTTAAGCCCTGTTCTGTAATAACTCCGTCATTATGAATAGGCACTTTTCCACCACAAAGGGAACAGGGATTTCGGAGGTCACAACAACCAGTGGAATTTCCTCAGGGTTTGCCTCTAATGCAACAGGCAACACTTTGGGATTCTTTCT
This sequence comes from Sinocyclocheilus anshuiensis, assembly GCF_001515605.1. Lineage (NCBI taxonomy): Eukaryota > Metazoa > Chordata > Actinopteri > Cypriniformes > Cyprinidae > Sinocyclocheilus > Sinocyclocheilus anshuiensis. The sequence goes on along the minus strand of NW_015539843.1, from coordinate 690,954 downwards.
CAGTCTGTCTCTCTCTGGTTCTGTGTTTCCACTAATATGAAATGAGAATTATTTGTCTGGTAATTGAAAAATAACTGTTGCATCTCAGAATAACATTTTTAAAGACATAGACAAGACTTTCATGGCTGTACTGTATCCTTGCATTGTGTTTAAATTAATCAAATTGTTAAAACAAGTACGTATTTTCCATTACAACATATTTAAGATGTAACCGAATAGCTCTTATAGTAATGTCTTCTGTCAATTTGGAAGATTAGAATGAAGTTTATTTAGAAGTTTGAGTTCATTTCAGGATAATTGCATAGAGGAACTGATTTCCTG
>NW_015539843.1:677151-690313 GCF_001515605.1 Sinocyclocheilus anshuiensis | reverse complement strand
TAATAATAATAATTATTATTATTATTATTAATATTATTATTATGAATAATAATAATAATAATTACTACTATTATTATTATTATTAGTACTGTTATTTAAATTGTAGCCTTTTGCAGCATAATAATAATAATAATAATATATTTTTTCATTTTTATTAGTTCTTTTAATATTTTTTTTATAATTTTCTTTTATTACAGTTTTCGTTTTTTAACATCAAGTTAAACTAAATTAAAATGAGAAATGTGGCATTGGTAACTATCTGAAATAAAATAAATGACATTTTTATATAATTTATTTTATTTCAGTTAAATTATTTTTTTTATTTTGAGAATTTTTTTAAGTATCTGGTTTTAGTTTTTGTTACAGGAAGCTTGATTTTGTAGAAAGAATTTAATATGCTCACTAATTTGCTTTATCGTATAATAACAGCAAACACACTCTCTCAATCAAGCCTTCAGTCGAGTCGGGTTTGTGTGTGTGTGTCTGTACTGATGCTGTTTATAATGTACAGCTCTCACTAAACTTCTCTGTAATAGAGATTGGTTACCATAGGAACAGCCCAGAGCCTGAATCCCATGTGTCTTGTGTTTCCTCTCCCCTTCAGTGCTCCATATCAGAGACTGTGGACAGTGCAGACAGCATAGACGCCAGGAGAATGGACATGATATATACCATAGAGGACACACCACCTTGGTACCTGTGTGTGTTCCTAGGTTTACAGGTACAAACATATGCACAGCCACATGTGGACATACTTACTTGAACATTCAAGTGTAGAGTGATGTGCCCCAGACATTTAAGATATTCATATACCACCTATAACTCAACTAAGGGTTTATAGCAGTAACTGTAGATGTAGAATTTGCAGCAGTGACCCTCGAGTTTGAAGCAGTGGCTTTCAAATTTACAGTAATGAATCCTAGACTTTAAATCGCTGACCCTCAACTTTCAGCAGTCAAACTAAACTTTGAAGCAGTGGTACTCAACTTTGAACAGTGGCCCTCAAATTTCACTGCTGTAAACTTTGACTTGGAAGCAGCAACACTCATCTTTACAGCATTGACTATGGAGATTGAAGCAGTGGCCCTTAACTTTACAGCAGTGAAATCTTGACTTGGAAGCAGGATACTCAACTTTACAGTTGTAACATTCAACTTTACAACAGTGACCATCCAGTTTGAAGTAGTGGCCCTCATCTTTATAGCAGTGAATCCTGGACTTTGAAGCAATGATGCAGTGACCCTGGACTTCACAGCAGAGACCCTAGACTTTGAAGTAGTGGTCCTCAACTTTCAGCAGTGAAACTAGACTTTAAAGCAGTGACACTCAACTTGAAGTAATGACCCTAGAATTTACAGCAGTGACCCTTGACATTGAAGCAGTGACCCCACTTTACCCTAGACTTGTATAAGATTTGATGTAGAGACCTGCGCGAGATGGATTTTTTCAGTCCCGCTCCCGCCCACAACATTCATGTTTTGTCCCGCTCCCACTCGCAAAAGTCCGGATAAAAGTAGTCTATATAGATTTTTTTCAGTACATCCATGACATTTACATTAAATAGTAAGTTCCGTCTCGCCTAGCCAGAACAGCATAAACACTCCTGATAAAATATTTGTTATTAAAGCATCAACATTCACAAAACTGTTATTTTTAACAGAAAAGCAAGCATAGGCTGCTGCGTGCATGGTTTGGGCTTGGCATGGCAGAATGCGAGCAAAAAGCGATCCCTTTATAATCACTAAAAAGCTGACATCTCAGTTCATCGCGATCTCACAAAGCTCTGTTATAACGCAATAAATATATGCACAATGAATCTTTCATAATGCCTGCACTTCGTGGGTTATAATAAGAAGATTCGTAAGGACACAGATTTCAGCACTGCACAAGAACTCAGGGGTCTTGAGCGGTGAGTGGATTCTAACTTAAACACCACTGATTGGCAATAGCGTTCCAGAAATCAACAGATATGTCTGTGATTGGCTACATTGCTCAATGCTGCAAACACGTGTTATAAATTGAAACTCTGCCTATGTTTGCACCTGTTAATCATTTTTATTTTATATTAGTTGTTCTTGTTGCTTTTGTGCAATAAATGAATAACAATTTATTTGTTTTTTGATATTTCTATTTTGCGGAGTCCCTCAAATCATTTTATTCTCCTGCATCCCGCACACACACGAGTGTCTATCCGCCTGCACCCACACTCACCCATCAAGTCTTGTCCCGCGCCGCACTCTGTTGCTTTGGGTCCAGTGGGTCTCGCAGTAGTCCCGTGGGAGTGCAGTTCTCTAATTTGAGGTTCTCCTTTACAGAGATAACAGAGATAAAAATACTGATATTTTTTCTTTGCACACCATTCTTCCTCAGCACTATCTTACCTGCTTTAGTGGAACTATCGCTGTGCCCTTCCTGCTTGCTGAAGCCATGTGTGTGGGATTTGACCAGTGGGCAACCAGTCAGCTGATTGGCACCATTTTCTTTTGTGTGGGCATCACCACCCTGCTGCAGACCACCTTTGGCTGCCGGTAAGTGTGTTTTTTTTAAAGCAAGGTTTAGCGGTTAGAATGTGTTCCAGACACATTGTGCCATGGTGACAATGCAAGATACAGGTTCGCATCCAGCCTGCATGGTGAAATCCCATGCAATGCTCCACTGTCAGTGGAGTTTATTTAACTTACTAACAGGTACGCTCAACAGTTTACTTATACCTTATATAACTATTTTTCAGAATCCGTTATTCTGATCAAAACATATAAAAGTATTCAGTATATGGCAGAAATCCATCTGTTGTTGACTTTTATTTTGCACACAGTATGTTGTGTTGTGTGTGGGTGTGGGTGGTTTTATTGATTACTTTCAGGATGTTAGATTCAGGCTTAGTTTACAAGTGCACTTTAGTTCAGCAAGTGCTGCTTCTGCTTCACTCTCTTTTTGCTCACTCCCAGAAAAGATGGAAGATGATAAACATCTTGAACATTCTGACCACAGTAAAGACAGCTGTGAAGAATCTCAGCCTTCTCACTGGCTTGTCATCATAATTGACATCGTAATTGAAATTATGTAGTGCTTGTGAGATATTCATCAGCAAAGCTGTGTATAAAAATCAAATGCCTGATCAAAGTGTGAGAGCATTATTAACACATCATGATGGACAGAACATGTTGAACACTGCATCACTCATGTTCATGGGTTGGATAAGCAAGTCAGAACAAGGGCATGAACGTCACGACCTCACAGAAGTGAACTTGGAGTTTCCAGTTATTGGAAAGCTGTGATTAAAGCAAAAGGTAAGATTTTTCAGGGAAGACAGAAGTTGGCATCATATATTTACAGGCTGTGTTGGCATGTCTGGGCATGTACTTGAGGTTAGTGTGAATATTACTCTAAAGTATAATGCTGAGAGATTGTAAATTGTAAATCTATATATTTTTCATCCTTTTTGATGATGTTCGATATACATTTCCATAATTTGTGTTTTTGCACAAAAATGGCTTAAAACAAGATCTGTTTGTCTTCCTCTTTTTTTTTTTTTTTTTTACCACATAGTTGTTTCGTTAATGTTTTTATTTATTTGTGTATTTATTTATTTATTTTTACTGGTAGGTGTTTTTTTTTTCCAGGTGTTCCTCCACCTTACAGTACATTCTGTTATTTAGCTCTTTATTTCTTTCCTTTTCCCTGTCTTTCTCCTTCCTCTTGCTGAAAGTGAAAGTAACCTAGATTTAGTTTTGATTTAAAATATTTCTTTCAGTTCTGTGAAGAGGAAGGGCGTTCCCAAGTTTTTTTCCACTGGCTACAAGACACAAGCACTTGTGTTCAAGGTGCTTTTAGCTACATTCTCTCCTCCAATTACATTTTTTGAAGGCCACTTTCCTGATATGGATCTATAGCTTTGAGATTTGTTTGAAAAGATTTCTTCTTTTTAATGACACTCAACCCTCTTAGATGCACAAAGCTGACCACATTTTATTATAAAAGAGAAAACGTAATTGAAACGTTGAAGAGAACATGACAGCTTTTTTTGTCGTGTAAGAGCTGCTTTTGTTGGTACAAAATCTAACTATCAGTTGTTCGTGTAACAGGTCTGGACTGGAGAAAATGGGTCAGTTCAGTTTAAGCTGTGGTCTTCTGTGAATCTTTGTGTTTGTGATTGAGGTTCTTTAATCACTCAGCAATGAAGGCCTTCAGCTCTTTATAGTGCTGCAAAAGGTGGTTTTTTTTTTAATAAAAGTGGCTAACACATTTGTTACATAAAAGTATTTCAAATAAATTCTGTTCTTTTGAACTTTCTAGTCATCACAGAATTCTAAAATAATGTATGATGGTTTCCACAAAAATATTAAGCAGCACAGCTGTTATCAACATCAATAAAGAAATGGTTTTTGAACAGCAAATCAGCACATTAGAATGATTTCTGAATTAGGATGGGATAAATGCAGAGCACTAATTCCTAGTATGGGTCACCATACTTGGCCACATGTTACGTCACTTTCACTTTCACGTTATTGCTGGGTCATGATGACCCTCCTCCCCTCTTTGCTGCTCTGCAATTTATTAGCATCAAGTGTTCTTAAGCAAAGATAAAGGGGAAAAAGTGAGTGAGTTTGAAAATCAATGGCCTTTTATAATTATAATTTAATGTGGCAGCAGTCTTTACTAACAGACTTTAGAGCCCACATCAGTGAGAATATGAGTAGTGTGTGTGGAGACATCTAGTGGTTAGAGCTGAGGTGCCCAAACCTTTTGATATGATTTTAGCAAATGGCTGCAATATAACAAAGAGTGAAAAATTTAAGGGGGTCTGAATACTTTCCGTATCCACTGTATATATATTAAAAAATAAAATAATGATAATAATAAAAACAATAATGGTAAAAAATGTTAAAACAAAAATATAAATTAGAAATGAACATATGCTTCAATTATGTTTTTTTTTTCCCCCACTCCTTTCATAATATCCTTTTGTGGCATGGCAGGCCAAATCAAAGGTCAACGTGGGCCTGTAAGTCTTAAAATTATTTACATTTAGTTAAGTTAGCATGCTCTTAATTAAAAACAACTAAAAAAAAGTACAACAATAAACTGTTATCATATTTTAGAGTTTATGTATTTGTACTACAACAGAAATACCAGATGTCCATATCAGCTTAGATTTTTTTTAGGTATTTGAACATGGAGGGGCTTTAGAGTCAAAAAGGTTGAGAACGACTGCCTTAAACCACATGTAAATGGTTGTTGTTACATGTCAGTCAGGTGGTCTCTTTTTGGACAAAATAGGCTGCAATAAGGACCTGATCTTGCATTGTTTAGTCAAAGGTCTGATTACCTGAGACTATATAGATGTCAGTGTTCATGTCAATTGTTCTTTTTTTATAATTATAATTGAGTGATTTACAGACACTAGACAGAATGATTTGATCACTGACTCATGATGTGGTTAAGAGCTCCTCTTGGTGACCATTACCTGTCTTGGAGGATAGATGTTTCCAAGGAGCAAGAGTGTTGTGGGTAATTGTGTGTGTGTTAGTACAAGCTGTTCTTGTGAATGATTGTGTTTTTGTGTGTGTTTTGCCTCCAGGCTTCCATTGTTCCAGGCTAGTGCTTTTGCTTTTCTAGCCCCAGCAAGAGCCATCCTTTCACTGGATAAGTGGAAATGTAACGCGACAGGTACATGTCACACACACACACACACACCTGTGTACCCTCTCAGTCACGCTTAAGACCGCTAATCTGATCGTCTTGTTTCTCTGCAGCTGTTCCTCTGTTAAATGCCACAGAGCTGCCACACACAGAAGACATCTGGTACCCCAGGATACGAGAGGTGTGTTAAAACAAAGAGAATGAAGAACAGAACAGGCGTATTTAATGAGGAACATTAACGTAAAAATCGATAAAGGAGCTGATGGTGAGAAGCTAATGAAATACAATGAGGTGACAAGTTTAGGCAGAGTGGTTATAAATGCTCTGAATTATTATAAAAAGATCTATAGAACCACGATCACTGTAAATGTTAATAAAAAAGGGGGTAGTTAACAAATCCTCTTTACATCGATATTTAATGAATGAATGAATGAATGAATGAATGAATGAAGGATGCATTTATATTTAATGTTACAATGGATTATATTTAATGTTACAATGGATTAAATACATAAATCATTTTTTCCATAATTAAAATTTGTATAGTTAATTAAAATCTTGAAATGTGATTAAAATGTATTAAAAGTACAATAAAGCATGTAGTGACTCGGGTAATATGAGCTATTAAAAACTGCATTTAAGAATTCATGTCATCCAAATAACAATATGCATAAATGTTTATTTAGTGCGCTAAAATCAGTGTAAAAACAAATTAGGAAATGATTTATGTGTGGAAGTGAATATACTGTAAAGATAAGTGAAAACTAAATACAGCAATGTGGATAAAAAAGATTGAAAAAGAAAAAACGCGTGTATATATATATATTATATACACAGTAAATGAGTAGTTGTTATACATAAGTATATAATAATGTATATGTAATATGCGATTAAATGAAACAACTAATGTACAAATTGAAGCAGTAATAACTATAGACACAGAGCTCCTTTTTTGCACACGCTCACTCTGTGTGTGTCACAACACTGAAGGAGACGACTGAGAACAGACAGGTAATGTTCAGGCTTTTATTCCGTCAGTACAGGGCAGGGCCGTCCTTAGGGGGGTGCAACTGATGTGGCCGCACTAGGCCCCGCGCTTGAGGGGGCCCCCCCAGCGAACGGACAGAGGGGGGCCCCGCATCAGCTAAGGACGGCCCTGGTACAGGGGATATATTGGAGGACTTAACTTGGTCTTAAGTCTTCTCCAAGTCTTGTGGGTTTGAACTGACATTAGAGTGAATAAATGATGAAAGAATTTTCATTTTTGGATGAACTATCCCTTTATCTGTTTTTTAAGATACTTTTGCATAAACGGATTTGACATTGATTTTGGTGTGGCAGACAAAGACAAAGCAACTTGAGCTAAATTAGATTAAACAGAACATTACGCTGTCTGGAGGCCTTTGTCAATGACACTTTTCAACCTTTGATTGCTTTTAACCTTTAACTGCTTTTTGCAGAGCCATCCTTTTTCTTCTTTTTTTCTTCTTTTAGTTTATTTGTATGATGATCAGATTTAAGCACTTCAAAACTTTAAACTTCTTTCTCCAACTCTGTTTTTCTCCTGTCTCTGTAGATCCAGGGTGCTATAATCGTCTCGTCTCTAATAGAGGTGATCATAGGGGCCTTGGGTTTGCCAGGTGTCCTGTTGAAGTACATCGGCCCGCTCACCATCACCCCTACTGTCACTCTCATTGGGCTCTCGGGCTTCCAGGCGGCTGGAGAGAGAGCAGGCAAACACTGGGGCATTGCCATGCTGTGAGTACAGCTCACACACAGACATGATGGCTGTGTAAATAACCGAACTGTAACTCAGTGGATGCAGTGTATAAACTCTCTCCCCTCTATTCAACAGAACCATATTCCTGGTGCTGCTGTTCTCTCAGTATGCGCGTAACATCCAGTTGCCGCTCCCAATCTACAAATCCAAAAAAGGCTGGACGTCTTATCGCCTGCAGCTGTTCAAGATGTTCCCAGTGAGTTTGTCCACATTAATCCAAGACAAACACGACTGTTTACATCTGTTCAGTCAGTGATGGAGAGAATTAAAACAGAATAAGAAAGCACATAAAGATGTAGAAAATGATTATTATGTTATATTATATTATATAGAGTTATTATATTATTTTTATTTTATGGTATTATTTATATATATATATATACTGTGTGTAATTTTTTTTTTTCTCAGTGCCATTCCATTAAAAGAAAAAAAAAATTATACATTTACTTATTTACTTGCTTTCTTGCTTACTTACTTATGCTGTTGCCAAAGTTGTGATAGAAAATATGAGAACAATTATTAAAAAAAAAATGCTTAAACACCAGAATTTCATAGCAGATGAAATCGGAATATGTTTTTCTTTTGTATTTTGTTTTTAACATTCAAGCGATCATCTCTGAATAATTTGAATTTCTGATTAATTGCAAGTGTTGCTTTTTAAATCTATTGGCAGGTAAAGTTGTTGAACATGTGTTGTTCCATATCTCGATAATCAGTGTATTGCATTTTTCATTTCAAAAATGATCCACATTCTCATAAAGGAATTATCATAATCATTATCAGTCTGGTGTCTCCAGCTCCCAGGAGCGTGAGGTGGCATTTTCAGAGTTTTGGCACAGCTCTTAATCTGCCGGTAGCTCTGATGACAGCCGTAATTACCATGCTGTTTCAGAGATGAGGTCATTTTGGCCTGTGTTTTTAAATGGAAGCACAGCAGACAGTGACATGGCAATGAAAGTGAGTGTGGGTGGCAGATAGAGGCAGTCCTAAATACACAGATTGATCCTTGATGATGAATCGTGAGGGAGTTTCAGCATGCAGTGTTGTCTGCTTGTTTGAAGGCTAGTGAAGGAGGTTGGATAACATGTCTGGCTTTGTGTTCAGCAGTCTGGGTTACTCATCAGAATTTAGAATGGAGAAGAGTTTCTTTTTTTTAAGTAGCTGGGTGTATCTCTTTTTCTTTCTCTCTGTAGATCATCATGGCTATCCTTGTGTCATGGTTTCTGTGTTTCATCTTCACGGTGACTGACGTGTTTCCTCCTGAGAAGGACAAATATGGGTTCTACGCCCGAACAGATGCCCGACAGGGCATCCTGGCAGCCGCCCCCTGGTTTAAGATACCCTACCCCTGTGAGTGTGTGTGAGTGTGTGTGAGTGTGTGTGAGTGTGTGTGTGAGTGTGAGTGTGAGTGTGAGTGTGAGTGTGAGTGTGAGTGTGAGTGTGAGTGTGAGTGTGAGTGTGAGTGTGAGTGTGAGTGTGAGTGTGAGTGTGAGTGTGAGTGTGAGTGTGAGTGTGAGTGTGAGTGTGAGTGTGAGTGTGAGTGTGAGTGTGAGTGTGAGTGTGTGTGTGTGTGTGTGTGTTGCTCTTTTACAAAACCTAGTGAACTGCCCATGTTTCTGTTTTTTTTTTTTTTTTTAAGTACTTGAAAGTGTGAACTGAATGTAATGCTTTAGGAGGCTTATTTGCATGTTAATTGCAATTAAATGGAAAAAAGTATTATAATTTACATTTATATTAAATGTAACTAGCTTAACTTTAGAGTGTTTTTGACCCACCAAAGTAAGACTTGAGTACATTTATATATGTAATTTCATAATTACTCCTATTGTTTTTGAAATATGGGAAAGTGTGCTGACAAGTATTTATGGCAAACTAAAATATACGTTAATGTGTTCTATTAAAGCTTATGTTGTTTTTTTTAAATAATATTTTAATTACACATTTGTAATATATTTGTAGTTATAGTGTATTAACTTTAAATGTAACATCTATACGTCAAAATAAGTTTTAAAGGCACAACAAAAGACTATTATGACACGATTTAAACTGTACTTTATAGTTGAACTTTTAATTCAAGTTAAGTGTGTTATGAAATATAGCCATGTTGGTATGTTGTTCCAATTAGGTCACATATGAGATTCCATGACATTTAGGAGGCTTATAAGCAGATCACTATGTTATATAATAGATGAACTACATCAGTTCTACATCGGTTCTTACATTTAAACTGATAATTACAGTGAGACAGTGAGAACTAAATTGTGTAGTGAATATAATGTATTCAATAAACCTTCATGTGGTGGGAATTGTTAAATGCTAAACCTGATAAGATTATACATAATGCTTTGTTTGAATGGTTATGTGTTCTAGTCCAGTGGGGGTTGCCCACAGTGACAGCAGCAGGGGTGATTGGGATGTTGAGTGCTGTAGTTGCCAGCATCATAGAGTCCATTGGAGACTATTATGCCTGTGCCCGTCTCTCCTGTGCCCCGCCTCCACCTATACATGCCATTAACAGGTACAACACAAGGACACAATTGCACATATCAAAACTGATAAGACACCTAGCATGTTTGGTTGTCCTAATGCTCTAATTGGAATCTCTTTTTCCCAGAGGGATCTTCATGGAGGGTCTTTCCTGTGTTCTCGATGGCATCTTCGGGACAGGAAATGGCTCCACATCTTCTAGCCCAAATATTGGAGTGCTGGGCATCACCAAAGTAGGATCTTTTCCTATTCAGCCTCTCTGGTATTTCTTTTGTGTAATCGTTTACAACGAAGGAACCAAAAATAGCACCATCTTGACTCGTAAACTGGCTTTACAGACAGCAGATCTTGGCTTTAAGGAGCTGGGTGTTAAAAGCACATTCAGAGAGCAGTCCATATACTGTAGCACATAGCAGCATGTGTTAGAGTGTGTAGTGGCCGTCAGTGACTGCAGCGGATCATTAGCACCCTAAAGACCTTCAGTACTGAAGAGAGCAGCTCTTGAGTTTCCAGCAGTCGTAATTTAAAATAAGCTCTGGCTGTCTATGTACTCCCACAGGAACTATTTATTTATTCATTAATTTATTACGCATGCAACTACTACTCATGAGTCTACTACTTTGATTTTGATACTTAATACTAGTATTACAGTTCCACAATTACAATTTGTGCTGATGCGTTTACTTCAACAATTTGGGAAGGAAACTAAATATATTCATGGACATGCACTACATTTCAAACATTTGGGGTTAGTGCGATTTTTTTTTTTTTCTTTTCTTTTTTCTTTTGCTTTTTCTAATAAGAAATGAATGCTTTTATTCTGCAAGGATGCATTAAATTGAAAAAAAGTGACATTTATAATATTAGTATATTTCTATATTTAGTAAATGTTGTTCTTTAGATTTTTTTTTTTCTTCTATTCATCAATAACTCCTGGAATATCACTGTTTCTCCAAAAGTATTAAGCAGCACAATTATTTTCAACATTGTTAATAATAATAAATATTTCTTGAGCAGCAAATCAGTAATATTAGAATGATCATGTGACACCGAAGGCTGGAGAAATGGCTGCTGAAAGTTCAGATTTACTATCACAGGAATTAATATATATTAAAATATATTAAAATAGAAAACTGTTATTTCAAATTGATAATATTTCATAATATTACTATATAATAGTCACTGTTTTCAATCAAATAAATGCAGCCTTGGTGAGCATAAAAGACTTCTTTCAAAAACATTTAAAAAATCTTACTGACTACAAACTTTGTAATTATAGTGTATATTTCAGCTGACTTTTTAGGTTTTGTATCTCACTTGTTACTGTATATTACAGTGTAAATAGCAATGTTTGTGGTGTCAATGTATTGTGTGCTAGTCATGTAATGCACTTGATGCAGGAGGTATTCTCTGATTGGTCGTTTCTTCTCTCTATGCGTTTTATTGTGTAGGTGGGGAGCAGGCGAGTAATTCAGTATGGCGCGGCACTGATGCTATTACTAGGAATGGTGGGTAAATTCAGCGCTCTCTTCGCATCATTGCCGGACCCAGTTCTGGGGGCGCTGTTCTGCACTCTATTCGGCATGATCACCGCTGTTGGTCTTTCCAATCTGCAATTTGTGGATCTCAACTCATCCCGCAATCTGTTTGTCCTTGGCTTCTCCATCTTCTTTGGCCTGGTCCTGCCCAGCTACCTCAAAGGAAACCCTCTAGTCACTGGTAGATACACAAACATGTGTATACTCACCACATGGGAAATGATGATTGCTTCTTGAGGAGCCAGTGAGGAACCATATTCTTTTCTTCTTTTGTAGGTATAGTGCAGATAGATCAGGTGCTGAACGTTCTGCTTACGACTGCCATGTTTGTAGGAGGTTCAGTGGCGTTTGTGCTGGATAATACTATTCCTGGTAGGTGCAAATCTCATAATACACTCATAAAACACTGTTTGTCTGAAAAATCAGGAGATGGAGAACTGCTATTTTCAATCCAATTAAACCTTTGGTGAAAATTCATGTCACTTGGTAGCTACCTGGTAGCTGTCATCCTTCAAAATAACCAAACTAGTTTGTGTATAATTTGCAGTTGCAAAAAATGTCTCTTGTTTTTAATGAATGTAATTTTAATTTATGTAGTAATAACATAGGAATAGCACGTGCATTTTTTTGTACTGTTGTATGATGAAGAGATTTTGTGCTGTTTTAATCACCATTTGATGTTGAAATTATAACATTAAGAATTTATAGCACTATATAAATTAGGGCTGTACACATTTGGCCAAAAAGTGATTATATATTAATATGACTAATAATGACAATAATATTATTATTGTTATTAATATTATTATAGCAATCAAGCTTTTATTTTGGCAGAAAACTGCTGTAAGCCCTTAAAACTTCTCTTCGGTTGACAACAGCCGGTTTATTAGGGCTTCTCATTAAAAGTTTGGGAAGATGGGTGGCATGTGTTGCGTTATCAAAAGTGACCCTATCAAAAGTGACCCAAAGCAGATGCAGAGATGAAGTTGATGTGGAGCAGCATTTACTGCAAACCAAACTTCTCTGGAAAAAAAAAAAACACATGATCTTCTCATGTGTAAAAATATACAGAGAAATCGAGAAATGATTCTGCATCGATTCTGAGATGTTCCGAAGGCATCGCGATTCTCTCTAGTTTTTAACAGCAGATGGCACTGCATGCTTTAGAAATAGCCGTATTCTGCTTGCTTCCAGGTCCTTACACACGCACCATTTGAACCTAAAATAATAGGGATGTAAAAATTAACCGCGAGCCGGTTGAAAATCGATTCAAATATGTGACGATTTAAATCGGTTGAGATGCTAAACAAATGGCGATAAATTTAGGGGTAGGAGTTTATATGAATGTATGTCTGAGGGGAACTTACTGTCTTTAGAAAAGTTTAGATGGTATTTTTTCTTTTCCTCTTGCCTCTGTATAATGCATATTAAAGTTCATAAGTGCAGGGCTGCTTTGTTTACAGCGGAAACCAAGGAAACGCTTAAAGCGCCACCTGCTGGCAGAGAGAGAATCTGCGTCTCATTCAGCTCGTCTGCTGATTCATGCAGATATTTTTATATATAGTTTCACAAAACTGAAGTCAACACATTCTGTTTTTGCTTCAAATTTCGAAATTATACAATCTAATTTAGATTAAAAACTGCTCATGTTGCATGTGTGCAGCATCTTTGTTTGGATCATGATTAAAATGCAGTGGTTGCCTCTAATTTTAAA
>NW_015539843.1:669844-674609 GCF_001515605.1 Sinocyclocheilus anshuiensis | reverse complement strand
TTACATCCCTATAAAAAATCAATTCATAAAGTTTGAAAAGGTTGAAGCGAATTACAAGGATGTTCACAGTGGGCTGCGTTTACATTAATCTCGCAGCATAAAAGCAGATGTGCAAGTACATTTAAACACTTACATTACTCAGCCGAACGCACAAGCGCTCTTCTTTGTGGGCATTTGAGTGTTCGGTTAAAAACTAGCCTAGAGCGCCATCTGCTGTTAAAAACTAAGCTCAGAATCGATTCCAGAGAGAATCACGATGCATTCCGAAAATCTCAGAATCGATAAACTAATCGCAATGCATCGATTTATTGTCCTAGCCCTAATTTCTGGTGCATTCCCTGCTTCCCTCTCATTAACTCTTTCTTTTCTGTTCCAGGCACCCCGGAGGAAAGGGGCATACGCAAGATGAATCGTGGAAACAGCTTATCTAAACGGAACAGAATGGAGTCTTACGACATTCCGTTTGGTATGGACTTCCTGCGGCGCCATCGCATTTTCCAGTACCTCCCAATCAGCCCCACATTCGCTGGCTACCAGTGGAGCGTCCTCACCCACAGCTGCCATGAGCGCCACAACAGGAGAGAGGACGACATGCCAACAAAGCCAGAACTGGGAGAAAGTGGGGTATAGTGTTTAGCACCGGTAGGTTTTTAGATGGTAGTCACAATGCTCCATTCCACCCAGTCAGTGAAATCCGCAGTCCAGTCCTTTACTAAACAGCCAGCTATAAACTCTTTTCATCCCACAATCCTTTAAAAACTCTGTATCCTTTCTGATTGACTCATCAAGTTTGTCATCAATGCTAAAGTTGGTTTCTAGCTGTGAAAACGGCTTCTAAAAACTTTGACAGTGCACTTTTGGCACTGATCTGAAAGTGTCTCCATGACAACAGTGAGTGGATGCAATGCAGGTTGTACTCGTTCATCTCTCTCTGTGTTGGGAGGACATGTGAACAGAGACTGAAAAATCACTTTATATAATCTACTGAATTTCCAATATCAGAGTTCCCTTTTTTTGGCCTGCACTGCTCCATCTGCACAAAGCATCTTTATGTAGATAATTGGATGTTTGAATTTAAACGACGTACTAATGAGTGCTATCACACACTTTCACATTCACAACAGACATTATGCATGGTGCAGTTCCGGATCCCGTTAAAGCAAGAGGATTGTTTAAGGTTTACATAGTGATTCAAGGTTATTGTGCTTTATGTTTGAATTGCATTGCTTGAATTAACGCACAAAATGTAGTTTGCTCGTTCCTAATTTAACTTCTAGAGTCTTGCTTCCAAATCGTTAGTTAGCTGCTATTTCGATTAAAAGCTCATATCGAAAGGGGTGTTTCTTATTAAATACTGTTATTTGCCACCTTGAAATTGTAGTGATTGCACGTTTTGGAGGCAGATAGCTATGCAGTAGGTAAAATTATACGAAAAACTAATGTACTATCAGTACATGGTTTGCAAAAGAAGGAAGACTGGAAGGGAAAAACTTGAGAATTGTTGCACTCAGGCAGTCCCATTGAAAGACGTGGGGAAACATTTTCTTTTGGTCAAAATCGATTGAGCCCTCCTTTGGGCGCCACATTTTTGGTCTGTCTATTGTTTGATATAAGTGACACCTCCTCACTGCTGTTCAAGTGAATGTGGTTTATAATGTAGATTCCCACAAGCACTGCGGATGTGGTTTGTTTTTGAACACAGAGAGGATGGGCGGCATTTAGTGGGCATTTACTGACAGGTTCTCCAACTGTACAAATCCTATTATACTGTATTATCACAATCAATTTCTAATCCTTAGTATTTAGTTATAACTATAAGTTCACATTTCTCATCTTTGGTTTACAGACATTTTATGATCTTTACAGTAACAACCTGTACAATACAAAGCATTTTTTTCAGTTCTTGTTATAGCATTGAAACCAATATTTGACTATTGGACACTCTAATGTCATGGAATGGTGACTTCAGTGGCCCTCTTGATTTAATAGTGTGCAGTTGTGCTTTAACCTCTGTGATAATCTCACTTAGAGCTCCATCTGATGGTTGTATCTTTATTTGAGGCTCATAGTGTATCCACTTCAGATTCAGAGTTTCTTTTGTTGACTTGTAATTTATTTATTTATATGTACTATATCTACTATCCTTTGCTGCCTGTAAGCAGGAAATGGGAGATGCAGCTCTCCACTCTAAGGTTTGATTTGAAATGCTGAAGGTGTGTGTGTGGTGTGTGTTGCAGCTGAGAAATTGCAGTTTTATATTACCAGTCTTGACATTTACAACATAACTGGTGCTTCCTCGGTGAGTCATTCCAACTAACATGTTTGAGATGTTTTTTTTCTCTTTCTAGCTGACCTGTAATACAGCTTGATGTTGGTTTGTTGGATTTGTGTTGTATTAGTCTTTAACCGAAAACCCTAATTATGCAAGGACCATTTCACTTGGTAACACAATGTTACAACTGTTACTTTGTTTTCAGCCTTATTTACACATTTAAAAAAAAAAAACTTCTGTGCATTATAGCAGGAAAGAACACATCGCAGAGTGTTTTTAATGTGTTTGAGAATGTTTAAGTGATAGTGTTTGGGACCTAAAATCCAGATCTGAGTTCTGTATACAAGGCGATACTAATTTACTTACTGCTTCATCAACACTTGGAAAAGTGTGCTGCAGTAATTGAGTAGAATAAGATCTACAGTTCGAATCACTGAGTGTCAAAACACAAATTATGTCGTAAAGAATTCATTACTATAACACTTTGTGTTCCTAAAATAATCTTATTGTAAAACATTCAGCACTCTAAAGTGTGGTATAATGATTGTCTAAGAATCCAAAGTAAATGCAACTGAGAAAGTGTGCAGTTTGCCACTAAATCTTCTCCCATTCACACCGATAGTGCTTGCAGTGGTGTCAGTCCTCATCTCCTTAAACTTTTATCCTTAAATAGTTTATTGAAATGTTATTTGAAACTTATGAAGACCTTTCACATCCTGTGGTGTTTAATTGTCTGTCAGTCATGAAGGTTTCTATGGCAGTGACATGCATAAATATTTGTCAAGTGATGGGGATTACTGAAACAAAATATAGCAAAAGTTGATTTATTGATGCTAAATATAGTTTTTGATATGAGAACATTTTGGAAATACATGCTCTTGTGCTAAATTTCAGGATCCGCTGAGATGTAAAGTTTGTGATGCGGCTTGATAACATGGTGGCATGTGATTCAAAGAAAAACAACCCTTCAGTTATTTTGAAGGGGATATATCTGAAGAATATACTTAGTTTCTCTGAATTGTAATATGTTTTTAATGTTTTATTGTTTTTTTTACACATCATGTTGTGTTTTTACAGACAAGATGTTGGGAAAAAAATGCTTATCTTAAATCATGCTGCAAAGTGCACCAATTTGTTACATTTTTATTTGAGTAAAACAAATTCTCTTTTTTGTTGTCTTTTTTTTTTTTAAATCTGTAGTTTGATTGAATATTTTTGTTAACTAGACTGTTTTCATATTGTATTTTTCTAACATTACTTACTGTTCATGTTAAAAGTAGTACAAAAAAATAGAAAGAGGTGCAATGCATTGAAACTATTATAAATGTATGAATATATATATTGAGGGCAGAATGTGCTATATTCTTGGACCAGCCATTGCAGCTCCTGTAAGTAGAAACAGCAGAAATTGTTTTGTTCCATGTCCCTAAAGATATTTAATAAGATGTATTTGAACATAATGTATTTTGTCTTTTTTGTCTTTTTGTATGTGTGTGTTTGTGTGTGTATCTAGGTTCCCCCCAATTAAACAGTATATATCAGGTATTTAAAAAGGAAATATTATTATATAATAATTATAACTTATTATTATAAATAATAAAAAAAAAAAAATTAAATAATTATTTTAATGATTATTCAAACAAATCACATTACATTGTTGTCTATTCCTGCATCCTTTCACATTTTCAAGTGAACAAAAAGACTTTCTGAATTATAGTCTAGTTACTATGCAAGGTGACAATAAAATATTGGTCTCTTTTCTATCTGATCTGGAAAACTCCAAGTATATCAGGTTACACATATCTGTTCTTCACCTCTGCTTCTCCCCCATCAACCCTGTGTGTGCGTGGGTGCGTGCGTGCATGTGCGTGTGTGGACCGTAACCATCTGAGTTAACATGATTAAGCACACACAACTCAACCAGATTCAGTTAATAGATGCAGTCATAGGGGATGCAGAGAGAAGAAAGTGAAGAGATGCTGTCAACAACACCAGGTCTATTCTTTGTGGTCCCATTTTGAATGGTGGGGTCTACATTATTAATAGAGGAAGCACTGCTTATTTATCAAATGATATGATGAATGATAGACCGACAAGAAGTATCTCATGGTGAAGATGTCTACAAGACAAATCTCTATCACTAAAAAAAAAAAAAAACAATGTTACAAAATGAACAAAGTATGTTGTACTTTTTACTTCAGTAGTTTTAGTTCTTCTTAATCTTGAGCTCCCTAAACTCTTTTACTGCTTTTTAGCCTGTATGAACCCTTTAACTGTGCTCTGGACAGATGGGTAGATCATAGCTGGTAGCCTACCAGATTACAAGAGATTAAAGGATATCGGTCATTCCCAGCTCAGATTTGCTCATTTTCTGACCCGTGACAACCCATGATGATCTAATCCTCACCTTCAGTGTCACTTACCCATTTGATGCCAAATTTTCAGTGAGTGAGCAAATGTGTTTTTACTCATTGAACAGCCATATATATATAT